>NC_048218.1:154315223-154412961 GCF_002007445.2 Ailuropoda melanoleuca
GGAGAAGTTCTTTGTAGATCTTGGATACCAGTCCTTTATCTGTAGTGTCCTTTGCAAATATATTCTCCCATGGCACATAATATTAAAAAAGAGTCATTCAGCATGTGTGAACTATGTACTAGATATAAAAAAATACTGATCTGTTTATTCTGTAATAGGTAGAACCACAGTCTGGTAGCATTCAAGCATTATTCATACTGTTTGATACTTTGGTAATGTATTCCAATAAGTGGAAGGCTCAGACGGAAATGAGCCTAAAAGGAAATGGAATCACATTCACACTGATTTATGTTGCTGAACTGACTTGCAGATATAAATCTGAAGTTGAAGAAATTCCTGAGATGACCATTTGAAAACATTTGAAAACTTTTACCTCTGAATTTTATTGTAGGGTCAAACAGACAAAGCAGTCAGATGAGGAAATGAAGAATTTATGTGTGAATGCCTCAGCCAGAAAAATTTGTTTCTGAAACAGCAAAGTTTGTTCCGATCTATATATCTATGTGTCTTTGATCCAAGTATGTTTTGCTTGACCATATTAATATGACAGCTCAAATAGAATATTAAGTACACCAGCCCAACTCACACTGCTTGTCTCTTTCTTTGAGATAGGCCCTCATAGTTCTCTTCAGGCATTCTCATACTGTACAGCCTTGTTTCTTTGTTCATAGCTGACAAATTCAGGGATGGACACTTAAACAAATATGAGGCAATGAGATTCTCTCCATGGAAGTTGGAAGTTTGAATTCAATGAGAGACTGGGAGTGTGTAGCAATCAGGTACCAATCAGGAAAATAAAAACTAACCTGGGTAATTAAAACAAAGGGACTTTAATGCAGGAAGTTTGTTACATTTGTCATGAAAAGGCTATAAAGTCAATGGGGGAGAGTCAATCAACACAAAAAGGAAGCTACTGCATCCTTGGGTTGGAGGAATAAAGGGAAGGATCCGGTATTGCCAGAGCTACTAGAGAACAAGTCCTCAAAAGTCCTTGTCCTGGAGGAGTTAATGTTCTAGAAAGGGGGATAGGTAATAATTATAAAGCTTATCAAGTTTTAGTCTCTACTAAACATTCTGAATCAATGGACTGCCCAGTCTACACAGGGGATGTAGGACAGAAACCACAGTTTTCCAGGAGGGTGATTGATGTCAGTCCTCCCACTGGAATCCTTGTAATAGCCAGATAGAAAACAGTTGAGGGTATAAGGTCCAAGTGGGACAGGTGCAGAACTGCTGGCCAGCACTGATCTGCCATGAAACTTTATCCTGGTCAGATGTTAACATGTCCCTCCTGCAGGAGACACAGTAGGTACAAGACTCAAGACATTCAGAGAAGCCCAAAGTAGGATGTACATATCAAGTATTTACAGTTCTTTCATATTTCCTCCAGGTCCAGTGGAATTTGCCAAAAAACAGTCATTATTAGTAATAACACATCACAAGATAGTTGACATCATCTATAGGTCTTTTCAGGGAAAAAGAACTAGGAGTTTAATTGAAGATCTGATTCTCATGCAGTGGGCAAAGAGCTTTGTTACTCTTTGACTCACAATAATCACAAAATAAATTATACATTATATTAGAAGTTGGTAAGTGTTAGGGGGAAAAGAAACTTGAAGAGGATAAGAAACATTGGAAGTTCAAAGTGTTTACAATTTTAAATATGATGGTCAAGTGTGACACATATACTCTAAGATAGACCCCATAATATCTACCTTCTGGTACTCTTACCTTTATAACAAATGGAATATTCTAAAAATGGCAGGATATCATTTCTAGGATCACCCTACATATGATTGTAATGCCTTTCTATTTCTGAGTTTGAGGAAGACAGTTGCCTATCAGGAAGGCCCAAGTGGAAAGGAGCTGAAAGCAGACTTTGGCCAAGAAATTGAGTCTCTGACTCTAACAGCCTGGGAAGAATTGAATGCTGTCAACAACCATGTGAGCAAGGACATAGATTCTTTTTTTTTTTTTTAAAGATTTTATTTATTTATTTGGGAGAGATAGAGACAGCTAGCGAGAGAGGGAACACAAGCAGGGGGAGTGGGAGAGGAAGAAGCAGGCTCACAGCAGAGGAGCCTGAGGTGGGGCTCGAACCCATAACACCGGGATCACGCCCTGAGCCGAAGGCAGACGCTTAAACCGCTGTGCCACCCAGGCGCCCCAGGACATAGATTCTTTCCCAATCAAGCCTCAGACGTGACTGCAGCCCTGGCAGCTTTATTATGACCTCGCAGGGGACACAACTCAGCTATGGCTGTACTCTTGACTCACAAAAACTGTGAGAAAATAAATGTGTGCTGTTGTAAGCTGCTAAATTGATGGTAATATTGTGCAGCAATAGAAAATTAATACAATAATGTAATTCCTATTAACAAGGGGTTCAAATGTCATGGTCATGTGGTTCTCAGGGTGAAGAGTACATGGAGCAGAGGAAACAGAGAGTAAAAGATCCTAAAGTGGGAAGGTACCCAAAATATTTCAGGGCTAGCAAGGAGCCAGTGCAGTTGGAATTGAATGAGCAAGGGAGAGAGGAAGAGGGGAAAAAGAGAGAAAGTTACATAGGAATTTATAAGCTCTTAGGAGGACTAGAGATTTTAAGTGAAATGGAGACACATTAGTTGGGGGGTTTGAAGAAGGTCACAGGCTATGGGTCACCATTTAAATAGCTTTGTACTGGCTGGAATGTTGAGAATAGGCTGAGGGAGATCAAAATAAGTAATAAAAGAGACCAGTTAGGAGGCTATTACAATAATCTAGGTGAGAGATGACGGTGGATTGGATCACAGTGAGTGATAGTGTAAGTGGTGAGAAGTGATTGGATTCTGGTTATATTTTGAAGCTACAGCCAATAGGAGTTCCAGATTAATTATATATGGGGTGTAAGAAAAAGAAAACTCAAGATGACTACAAGGGTTTGGACAGGAACAACCAAGATAGAGAAAACTGTGCGTTTGAGCAGGTAGTTTTGTTTTGTTTGGTTTGGTTTTGTTTTTCAGTGAGAAGGTGGTGAACGTCAGACACTCAATCAGGGACATATGACACCTGAAATCTCTATTAGTATCCAGCTTTGAGTGCTGTATCAGTATTGTGGTATCATTATTTCAGAAAGCAGACACAGCCTGGAGGATACATTTAGGTATTTAAAACTGTGAGGCTGGATGGCTTACCAAGGGAGCAAATATAGAGAGAGGAGAGAGCCATAGACTGAGTGCTGGAATACTCCAAGATTAAGTGGTTGTAAGAAAAGAAAAAAAAATCAGCAACAGCGACTGAGACAATAGAACCAATAAGTTGGAAGACAAACCAAAGGATTGTGGCATACAGAGAGCCATGTGGGGACCATGTTTCCAGGAAGAGAATGTGATCCACTATGTCAAATGCTACTGAAAGACTAAATAAATTGAGAACCATGGTATTAAGAAGTCATTGATAGATTTCGTAAGAACAGACTCAGAAAAACAGTGAGATTAAATGTGATTTAAATGCACAGTAGCTTGAGGGATGAAGAACAAAGATTAGGCTGTTATTATAGTTTTGAGATGAGAGAAATAAACACAGGAAAACTGACAATGTGGAATAGAAGACTTGCTGGAGTGATAATTTCATGTAAATGAGAAAGGACGGGGTCTTCTCAAAAGCAAAGGCCTAGGTAGGAACAAAGAAAGTACATTTCTCAGAATAAAGACGTGGCAGGGTGTGGATATACCAATGTTGGTAGGTAGGGGTTTGCCAATACTTTTCCTTATTGCTTCAGTTTGACAGTTAAACCAAAAGCAAGACTATCAGCTAGGAATAGGGATGCAGAGGTGCTATTTACAGTTCAAGTAGAAGCTAGATGATACAAAATAATCATCTGGAGGAATGGGGAAGAGAAGGGATGGGAAAGGGAGAACAGTTTATGGGGAAGGTGAAGGACTGACCTATATTTGCTCATTATGAATTTGAAGTAAAATTACTCAGGATGGTATTTTTGTTTTATTTAGTTTTGCCTTTTTTTCCCTATTCATATTCAGGTGGTCAGGTGCAGGCGTGGAATAAATGAAGATTTGGAATTAGCCAGAGTTAAGGGTTAGCAAAGTAAAGGAGGCAAGAGGGTTGAGAATATATATGAAGTGGTTATTATAACAATTGACCATTAGACTTAAGCTGAGTAAGGAGGGAAAATGAGACACCAGGGATTAAAGATAATGAACAGACAAAATCTTCTACCAATTCAATGTGGTAGTATAGTGGAAATATTGCTATAGTTAGCATACCGAAGGGGGTAAACCCATAAAATAAGAGGTGGTGGTCAGTGAATGGGATGTTTGAAATTGAGAATTTGAAGGTGCCGGTTATTTGGTAGTGACAAAGATCTTTGATATATCTCTGGGAATAGTGTCAAGGTAGTTTGCAGGGCTGGATCATGGATGAGAGTAATCCACAGATATGGAAAGAACATATCTATGCCTATCAAAATTGCACAAAATTTAGGAGTGGTATTGGGTAGAATGAACATAGCCAGGAGTTATACATCATTAGGAAATGAGGGGGCATATCCTGGCAGCCAATAGGAGGACAACTGTGAGGCGTAGTGTTTGATAGAGTCTTATGGTATGAGATAAAAAGCTGAGTGTTTTAATGGAGGAGACAGAGATAGATAATAGACTCCAGGCATGAGTGAAGAGTAAAGAAACAACTGATTTCACCCCTAGACCACTGATTCAATTGATGGGGAAGAAAAAAGCAACCACCTGACAGGGCTCAGGGTGAAGCCGTGTTCTCATGGCAGTACCTGGTTTTACTTAGCACAGAAAGTAAAAAGGAATGTACAGATTGGCTTGCTCAGATATTACATTTCACAATGTCCCTTGAACCCACCAATCCATTCTCCATAGCATAACCGAGCAATATTTTTTTATAAAGCAACTATGATTGTGGGAATCCTCCCCTTAAATTATTTTAATGGTTTTTAATTCCTCTCAGGATAAAGTCCAAACCCCACAATTTAAACAATCCAGTATAGTCTGGCACTTGGTTATATTTCCAACCTCAACTCCTACCACATTGCCACTTCCACACTATATACTAAGCATAATGAGATACTTTAAGTTCCCTGAAAACTCTAGCCATGTTCTTTTGTCTTCTAGTCTTTACAAACCCACAGGTTCTATCTTTCCCCTAAAACATTCTTTGAATCTCCCTGGTATCGTAATCATTATCATTTCATTCATTAGTTTTTAACATAATTTCTTTTAGCAAGTTTTTCCATGACTTTCCCAGTCCAGGCTAGTGTTCCTCCTTTGTCCTTCTAAAACAATATATACATCTTCATTCCCATTACTTCTCATAGAAAACTCATGAGCAGGTATCATGTCTACCAAGTTTACTCTCATAAATCCAGTATTGAGAGGTATACCTAATAAGTAACAGATGCTCAAAAAGCAATGGTTAAACATATGGAGGTGATGTAATACTTATCAACATATTAATTTAAAGAGAGAAATGTCAGAAAAAGAAATGCAGTCTCCAAAACTTCCAATTATTTTACCATAAGTAATTGCCATGGAGAAATATAGAGAATTAGAGATGTTGTTACTAAAGTATTTTATACTCACAGAAAAGGTCAATCAAAAAATGGCTTAATTCTAAGATGGTATTGGAAAATAAAAACTGTTTACCCAAGAAGTTTCCATGAAGATACCAGAAAAAATACATATATAGATATACAATAATGTTTTCCTGGTAAGTCTCTAAATAAAGAGGGACAGTTATTATAGGAGAATCTTAAATTTGTGTTTCCAAGATTCTCTTCTTTTAAAGGTAAGAAAGATAAAAGAAATTGCCTTAAACTTTTAATATAGTCTTTTTGTTTGGTTTTGTTTCAGTATAAATTTTACTTCTAAAATAATTCTTCAAACCACAACATGAGTAACAATCCAAAAACTCAAAAAGAAATGAAAAATGTTTCAAAAACATTACTTACAGAAACTATATGGACAAATATGGAATGAAAGACTAAGAAGGATCAAAATATACAATACAGGACAATGATCTCAGGTAGATTTTTATACAATCTGAGTATTAAGGTATGAATGTGGTACCTATTATGGACATACAATAATTGTTCAATGCTATTATTATAAAACAATTTGGAATTATTTTATTGAAATACCAATTCCTCTATGCTCTTCTTATAACAATGCATTTGAGTTGACGTTTGGACCATACAGAAGAAATAGATACAACTAAATTTTAATTTTGATTGTGAAATACAAAGAATATCATTTTCTACTAAGTCAAAGAATTTTAACAAAATTTTCCCTCTAATAATTTTAAATATAATTTCTTCTAACTCCTCAAGAAAATCCAATGTAACAAGAATAATTTATCCAAAGAATGTTACATTTTACTTATAAACATAAGTTTCCTGAAACACTATTTGTTCAGGAAGTTATAGTAAAATAAAAGGCAACTTAAAGCCTGCCTGCAGAGTGAAGAAGACGAGACAAGAAAGGTTTTACTGGCTGCTCCACCTAAAATGAAATCATATGCTTTCATCCTGCTTTTCAAAACTTCTGTGCACAACTGGTGTGGGCAGTGGAGATTACCACCCATTTAACAATTTATGCTAAAACATAAAGCTGCTGTTTAGCACCACACCCAATCACATATCCCAAACAGATTTATTTCATGGAGCTTTTCTTTGTAGTTAACCAAAACTGTATTTTAAATAATCTGTTTAGCATAGTATGAAAACCCAGAATAATAAACTAAAAGCACATGATTCTCCATTCTTCATTCAATTTATAACATTTCTAAGCACAACGTCTTATAAATTCCTAATATCAAGGTACTATTTTAGGCTATAAGTTTATAAAAATTAAGGTATCATCTTTAGTTGTAAATTGGTATGTTCCTATTTTGTCATGGCTTCTAATTTTGAAACACACAATGTGAAATGAATTTTTCAAGTGAGTATAGATTATGTGTGACCAAAGATAATGTTTCCAGTTATAGGTTTCAGATACTCTCTCTCTCTATTTTTTTATTTCCTTCCTTCCTTCCTTCCTTCCTTCCTTCCTTCCTTCCTTCCTTTCTTCCTTTCTGTCTTTTAATTTTTAGATGATCAAATTACATACATTGTACTATCTGCTGATTCATTATCTGCAGTTCAAGATATTGATTCTACTGATGTTTTATTTTTGGTATGCTATAAAAGTCTTATGTTCACCTAACACATCTTCTGCAATCTTTATTTACTTATTCCTTTTTTAACAAAAATTAGATTATAGCAGATTCAACACGAGTGCTTTTTAGAAATTTCTGTAGTTTTCACTGATAAGCTTAACACCAAGAAAATTCAGACTGTGAATGAAATAATGAAATGTCACATTGCCATGAAAGTTATGTCCATGGAGAAAAGAATGAGGTATGAGGAGGTTAAGATGGCGGAGGAGTAGAGGACCCCTTTTTCAGCCGGTCCCCTGAGTCGAGTTGGATAGGCACCAAACCATCCTGAACACCCACGGAATCAGCATGAGACACAGGAAGATACATCTGGATCTCTACAAATGAACATCTCCAGCGCTGAGTATTGAGGTACAAAGCAGGGAGCCGTGAATCCGTGCACAGATATCGGAAGATAAACGGAAGGGGGAGGGAGCCGCCAGGTTCGGGCGCCAGGAAGCGGTAGCCACCCGCATGGGGGAGCAGGCAGACTCAGGGACCTGCACCCGTGAGAGAGCCAACTGAGACAGTGAGCCGGGGAGCGCGTACCACCAGACGGAAACGGAGTTCCAGTGCGCTCACTGGAACCAGACTGAGACCGGGAGCTCCAGAGGGCACGGGGGTGGCTGGCGGCTGGCGGTGTTAGAAACACAAAGGACAGAGAGGTGCCAGCCCTGGAAGTGAGGGCTGGGATGCCGGGTGTGGGGCGCACATCCCGGACGCTGCAGGGTCGAGCAGCACCAACAGAAACAGAATTAAAGTGGCCAGAACATCAGTGGAGAACGGTCTGCGATTTCTCTGTTCTGAGACAGAGGCTGAGATTAGGCCACTGCTGCTCTGAATCTCAGAAAAGGCACAGCAAACTGCCAGGAAAAGCTGCCAGAGAACAAAAGCCTGGAAATACTGGCTCACAGTGTGGCCATCCCCATCCCCCCTCACAGAGGACACGGAGACTCTACCCAAATAGGTTTGCCTGTGTATTGGCGCAGCAGGCCCCTCCCCCAGAAGGCAGGCTGAAAAGTCAAGAAACCCATATCCCTAAGATCCCTATAAAACAAGTGCGCACTGCCTGGGTCCCGGTCAGTAATTTGGGCTCTGGACAACCCCACAACCTCTCCTCATCAGAATGACGAGAAGGAGAAATCCCCCCCGAGCAAAGAAAAGACAATGAGTCTGTGGCCTCTGACACAGAACTAATGGATATGGATATAACCAAATAATCAGAAATGGAATTCAGAGTAACAATAGTCAAGATGATGTGTAGACTTGAAAAACGTATTAACAAAAATGTTAATGAGAATATAGAATCCCTAAGGGTGGAAATGAGAGTGAATCTGGCAGAAATTAAAAATTCTATGAGCCAAATGCAGTCACTAGAGGCTCTGACGGCCAGGGTGAATGAGGCAGAAGAACATATCAGTGAATTGGTGGATGGGTTAGTAGAAGAGAAAGCTAAAATAGAATCTGGACTCAAAAAAATCCATTCTCATGAACGTAGGTTACGGGAGATTACTGACTCAATGAAACGTTCCAATGTCAGAATCATCAGCATCCCCGATGGGGGCGGAGAAAAACAGAGGTCTAGAAGAGATATTTGAACAAATTGTAGCTGAAAACTTCCCTAATCTAGCAAGGGAAACAAACACTCGTGTCCAAGAGGCAGAGAGGACCCCTCCCAAGTTCAACCATGACAAACCTATGCCACGTCACATCATAGTGCAATTCACAAATATTAGATCCAAGGATATTGTATTGAAAGCAGCCAGGGCAAAGAAATTTCTCACGTACCAAGGCAAAGGTATCAGAATTAAGTCAGACCTGTCTACACAGACCTGGAATGAGAGAAAGGGTTGGGGGGGCATTTTTAAAGCTCTTTCAGAGAAAAACATGCAGCCAAGGATCCTCTATCCAGCAAGGTTGTCATTCAGAATTGATGGAGAAATAAAGACCTTCCAGAATTTCCAGACATTGACCAATTTCGTAACCACAAAAGCAGCCCTACAGGAGATATTAAGGGGGTTCTAGAAAAGTAAAAAGGCCCCAGGAGTGATACAGAACAGAAAGTCACAATCTATAGAAACAAAGACTTTACTGGCAACATGGCATCATTAAAATCATATCTCTCAATAATCAGTCTGAATGTAAATGGCCTAAAAGCTCCCATAAAACACCACAGGGTTACAGATTGGATAAAAAGACATGACCCATCCATTTGCTGTCTGCAAGAGACTCATTTTGAACCTAAAGATATATTCAGACTGAAAGTAAAGGGATGGAATACCATCTTTCATGCCAATGGACCTCAAAAGAAAGCTGGGGTAGCAATTCTCATATCAGACAGATTAGATTTTAAACTAAAGACTATAGTTAGAGACACAGAAGGGCACTATATTAATCTTAAAGGATGTATCCAACAAGTGGATATGACAATTATAAATATATATGCCCCCAACAGGGGAGCAACAAGATACACAAGCCAACTCTTAACCAGAATAAAGAGACATATAGATAAAAATACATTAATAGTAGGGGACCTCAACACTCCACTATCAGAAATAGACAGAGCACCCATGCAGAAAATTGACAAAGAAACAAGGGCTTTGAATGCCATACTCAACGAGTTGGACCTCATAGAGATATATAGAACACTACACCCCAGAACCAAAGAATACTCATTCTATTCTAATGCCCATGGAACATTCTCAAGAATAGACCATGTTCTGGGTCACAAAACAGGTCTCAACTGATACCAAAAGACTGAAATTATTCCCTGCATATTCTCAGACCACAACGCTCTGAAATTGGAACTCAACCACAAGGAAAAACCTGGAAGAAACTCAAACACTTGGAGGCTAAGAACCATCCTGCTCAAGAATGACTCGATAAACCAGGAAATCAAAAAACAAATTAAACAATTTATGGAGACCAACGAGAATGAATACACAACGGTCCAAAACCTATGGGATACTGCAAAGGCAGTCCTAAGGGGGAAATACATAGCCATCCAAGCCTCACTCAAAAGAATAGAAAAATCTAAAATGCAGTTTCTATATTCTCACCTCAAGAAACTGGAACAGCAACAGAGGGACAGGCCTAACCCACTGACAAGGAAGGAGTTGACCAAGATTAGAGCAGAAATCAATGAATTAGAGACCAGAACCACAGTAGAGCAGATCAACAGGACTAGAAGCTGGTTCTTTGAGAGAATCCATAAAATTGATAGACCACTGGCAAAACTTGTCCAAAAACAAAGAGAAAGGACTGAGATTATTAAAATTATGACTGAAAAGGGAGAGGTCACGACCAGCACCATTGAAATTGCAAGGATTATTAGAAACTTTTATCAACAGCTATATGCCAAAAAACTAAACAATCTGGAAGAGATGGAGGCCTTCCTGGAAACCTATAAACTACCAAGACTGAAACAGGAAGAAATAGATTTCTTAAATAGGCCAATTAACTATGAAGAAATTGAGTCAGTGATAAACAACCTTCCAAATAATAAAACTCCAGGCCCAGACGGTTTTCCTGGGGAATTCTACCAAACATTCAAAGAAGAAATAATACCTATTCTCCTAAAGCTATTTCAAAAAATAGAAACAGAAGGAAAGCTACCAAACTCATTCTATGAGGCTAATATTACCTTGATCCCCAAACCAGGCAAAGACCCCCTCAAAAAGGAGAATTACAGACCGATTTCTCTAATGAATATGGATGCCAAAATCCTCAACAAGATCCTTGCTAATAGAATCCAACAGTACATTAAAAGGATTATCCATCATGACCAAGTGGGATTCATACCTGGGATGCAAGCATGGTTCAACACTCGCAAATCAATCAATGTGATACATCATATCAACAAGAAAAGACTCAAGAACCATATGATCCTCTCAATTGATGCAGAAAAAGCATTTGACAAAATACAGCATCCTTTCCTGATTAAAACCCTTCAGAGTGTAGGAATAGAGGGTACATTTCTCAATCTCATAAAAGCCATCTATGAAAAGCCTACTGCAAGCATTATTCTCAATGGGGAAAAGCTGGAAGCCTTTCCCTTAAGATCAGGAACACGACAAGGATGCCCACTCTCGCCACTATTATTCAACATAGTACTAGAAGTCCTTGCAACAGCAATCAGAAGACAAAAAGGGATCAAAGGTATCCAAATCGGCAAAGAAGAAGTCAAACTGTCTCTCTTTGCAGATGACATGATACTCTATATGGAAAACCCAAAGGAATCCACTCCCAAACTATTAGAAGTTATAGAACAATTCAGTAAGGTGGCAGGATACAAAATCAATGCCCAGAAATCAGTTGCATTTCTATACACGAATAACGAGACTGAAGAAAGAGAAATTAGGGAATCCATCCCATTTACAATAACACCAAAAACCATACGTTACCTTGGAATTAACTTAACCAGAGACGTAAAGGACCTATATGCTAGAAACTATAGATCACTTTTGAAAGATATTGAGGAAGACATAAAAAGATGGAAAAATATTCCATGCTCATGGATTGGAAGAATTAACATAGTTAAAATGTCCATACTACCCAGAGCAATCTACACTTTCAATGCTATCCCGATCAAAATACCGAGGACATTTTTCAAAGAACTGGAACAAATAGTCCTTAAATTTGTATGGAACCAGAAAAGGCCCCGAATCTCCAAGGAACTGTTGAAAAGGAAAAACAAAGCTGGGGGCATCACAATGCCGGATTTCGAGCTGTACTACAAAGCTGTGATCACAAAGACAGCATGGTACTGGCACAAAAACAGACACATCGACCAATGGAACAGAATAGAGAACCCAGAAATGGACCCTCGGCTCTTTGGGCAACTAATCTTTGATAAAGCAGGAAAAAACATCCGGTGGAAAAAAGACAGTCTCTTCAATAAATGGTGCTGGGAAAATTGGACAGCTACATGCAAAAGAATGAAACTTGACCACTCTCTCACACCATACACAAAAATAAACTCCAAATGGATGAAAGACCTCAATGTGAGACAGGAATCCATCAAAATTCTAGAGGAGAACATAGGCAACAACTTCTATGACATCGGCCAGAGCAACCTTTTTCACGACACATCTCCAAAGGCAAGAGAAATAAAAGATAAAATGAACTTATGGGACTTTATCAGGATAAAGAGCTTCTGCACAGCCAAGGAAACAGTCAAAAAAACTAAGAGACAGCCCACGGAATGGGAGAATATATTTGCAAAGGACACCACAGATAAAGGACTGGTATCCAAGATCTACAAAGAACTTCTCAAACTCAATACACGAGAAACAAATAAACAAATCATAAAATGGGCAGAAGATATGAACAGACACTTTTCCAATGAAGACATACAAATGGCTAACAGACACATGAAAAAATGTTCAAAATCATTAGCCATCAGGGAAATTCAAATCAAAACCACACTGAGATACCACCTTACGCCAGTTAGAATGGCAAAGATAGACAAGGCAAGAAACAACAATTGTTGGAGAGGATGTGGAGAAAGGGGATCCCTCCTACATTGTTGGTGGGAATGCAAGTTGGTACAGCCACTCTGGAAAACAGTGTGGAGGTCCCTTAAAAAGTTGAAAATTGAGCTACCCTATGACCCAGCCATTGCACTACTGGGTATTTACCCCAAAGATTCTGACGTAGTGAAGTGAAGGGCCATATGCACCCCAATGTTCATAGCAGCATTGTCCACAATAGCTAAATCATGGAAGGAGCNTGGAAGGAGCCGAGATGCCCTTCAACAGATGACTGGATTAAGAAGTTGTGGCCCATATATACAATGGAATATTACTCAGCTATCAGGAAGAACGAGTTCTCAACATTTGCTGCAACATGGATGGCACTGGAGGAGATAATGCTAAGTGAAATAAGTCAAGCAAAGAAAGACAATTATCATATGATTTCTCTCATCTATGGAACATAAGAACTAGGAAGATTGGTAGGGGAAGAAAGGAATAAAGAAAGGGGCATAATCAAACGGGGGAATGAAGCATGAGAGACGATGGACTCTGAGAAACCAACCGAGGGCTTCAGAGGAGAGGGGGCTGAGGGAATGGGATAGACTGCTGATGGGTAGTAAGGATGGCACGTGTTGCATGGTGCACTGGGTGTTATACGCAACTAATGAATCATCGAACTTTACATCAGAAACCAGGGATGTACTGTATGGTGACTAAGATACTATAATAAAAAAACATAAAAAAAATGAATGAGGTATGAAACAAGATCATAGGTTAAAAAGGTAAATTAAATGGAGGTTTGAAATATCAGAAAAGAGAAGAGAGCAAATTATTAATTATATATTATATTAATTAAATATGTACATGCATCTACAATAAGTAATAAAAAAACCTTTAAAGGATTGATAATTATCCATCTTCAAATGGTAATTTTCAGAAAGCTCAAAAGATATCTTTAACTCCTTTATCACACATAACTCAGTTAAAAATGGCTTAAAAAGAGTTTCTTCATAGTGAAATAATTGGCATACATTCTATCTTAAATTATCTGCAATAAAACCAAAGAAATGGATAATCTCAACCAAAGAATGCCTTCATTTCTTTTGGAAAAAAATAAAAACAAAAAAACACACCTTAGAGTAATTCACCTTCAAGCCTTTTCTGTAGTATTAATTAGTATTGAATACAGTACGATTTTCAAATAGTTTAACATTGATTACTATTTTGATCCCCATTTAAAAAGAAATTTTAATTAACTTCTAAAAGGCAATTATTGTGAAAGGTTTTTTCCTTGTAACTCTCTCATATTAAATTTTTACTAAATAAAGCTTTTCCTTCTGGACCATGATTCACTTCTCTACCCATATGGCTTATTGCTACTTCTATTTCAATTTGTCCTCTGCTCAGTATTTATCATTTCAGATTCTTTCCCAGGAGCTCACAGTTTCATAAAAATATCCTAGAGAAATCCATGAGCAGATACAAACTTTTGAATAGAGTGGACTTTCTTTCACGAGTTTTTATAAAAATCATTGTCTTCAGTAACATAAATATACTTTCTATATTCTTTCATGTTATTTGACTAGTGTAACAAAATATATACAGATGGTATCAAAATATCTAGGGAAACACAATAAAGAGTCTACTGCAATCAATAATTTCAAACTTGACTAGCTGATTTTGGAAACTCCAAGAAGGGGCAATGTGATACATAAAACATTGACATAACTCAACAATAACATTCTTTATGTTTGCTAAAACCATCACTTACTGGAAGAGAGAACCTAGAGAAGATGGAAAATGTTCTTTTGTTGACCTCTTGGATAAAATCGTCCCATTAGAGGTGCTTACATTGTTTCAGAGAATTTTAGTAGGTGGGAGCTTTCTTCTCATTAAGGGGAAATCCCTTGAGTTTTAGTTAAAAAAACATTTGCAAAAAATTGGCAAATGTTTCATGTGTAGCTAATCCTCATTATTTTCTTACTTAGAAAAAACTATTATTTCCAAACTTACTTCTCTTAAAACACACTTCAGATAATCATAGTGAAATATACTGAGTACATTGAAATGTATTCTATACATTAAAGGTAGCTGGACGCACTCAGTGAAAAAGACTTGGAAGATAAAATATTCGCAAATGTATCATGAAAGAGAGTAGATTTCTTCTTAAGTCATAATAATCCTTAAAGGCAAAAAGACCAAAAAAAGGAAGAAGAAAAAATAAAGGTAGAAAGACATTAGGATTATTACACTAGGTTATTCCAACAACTATTTTGTCTAACCTGTTAAAAGCAACTCAATTAAATTTCTATATTATCCATCCCCAAACCAAACATTTATTGCACAATTATTATTGGTGCTATACATGGGCTATTTGGCAATAAAAAAAATTTGATACAATCATACCCAAAAGAATATTTACTTCTGGACCTCTAATTGACAATAGAGGTTTCTTTTTTAGTTACCTATTCTTGTTAATGTAGTGATGAGAAAACAAAATCACTCCGATCCCATGAAATCTCAGTTGCTTTATATGTATGATTAGGATTTGCAGCCACATTGTATTTTAAGTTTCATTAAGAAACTTATATTCTACTCTTTTCAAACCTTTGTTCTCATTTCCTCTCAAAATCATGGTTTTTTTTTTTAAAGATTTTATTTATTTATTTGACAGAGATAGAGACAGCCAGAGAGAGAGGGAACACAAGCAGGGGGAGTGGGAGAGGAAGAAGCAGGCTCATAGCGGAGGAGCCTGATGTGGGGCCCGATCCCACAACACCGGGATCACGCCCTGAGCCGAAGGCAGACGCTTAACCGCTGTGCCACCCAGGTGCCCCTCAAAATCATGTTTTAAAACCTAATTTTCTCCATCCCTCCCTGTCATCTTTACCCTCAACTCAGTCCGTGTGGTTACCAACATGGAGTCCAAATTCCTTTTAGAGTGTTTGAAGATTTAAACGGGTGTCTAGTGGCAATTATCAATACTTCAAAAAAGCTTAGTGGAAATTTTATGCATGTGTTCCATATGTAATCATACAGTTATCAGATGTCTGTTTTGTTTAATCATATGTTTGGTGTTGCAGGGGCCTATAATGGTAATTCAGTATGTAGTTATCAAATAAAGTAAATGTATGACTTAATAAATGCTGTTTTAAAAAATAAGCATTTAAAAACATGAAACCATGGGCAAAAATTCATAATAAGTATCAAAACGTGGGGGAAAAGGTAACTGAACCAACTCTATCTTAGGACTTCTATTACTATAAAGGTCCATGTCTGATATCCCTGCTCTGATTTTCTTCACCACTAGAATTTCTTCACTAGATACGGCAATATTTCCATTAGGTCATTCGACTTGTTCAAGAATATAAAAACATTAACTTTCAAGTTCTCTACTTGGCTCTCAAGACAATTCATAATTTGGTCCTATACCAGACACAAAATAAAATATTTTCTTTATCTAGTGTCATGATAGATTTTGTTATGTACAATTTTTGAATAGGTAGGAATATTTATAAATAGAATGCTGAGAATATATAGACTCTACTTTAAAAATAGATTATATTGGGGCACCTGGCTGGCTCAATCAGTAGAGCATGCAACTCTTTATCTTGAGGTCATGAGTTCAAGTCCCACACTGAAGTGATAGAAATTACATAAAAATAAATAGATAGATAGATAAATAAATTCTTTTAAAAAATAGATTCTATCAATTTGATTCATAATATGCTGAGAACCTGTCATCAATATGCACATATCTAAGAATACTTATATGTAGTCACTAGAACTTTTCAAAATATTCCAATAACTTATCAAGTATCTACAATATAATACAATATTACAATACGTATGTTAAATCTTGGTTTTTTTGGAATACAGTATAATACAATATAACAATACATATGTTAAATCTTGTTTTTTGGAATAATTTACCAAATGATCAGGGCACCTGGGTGGCTTAGTCAGTTGAGCATTTACCTTCGGCTCAGGTCATGATCCTGTTGTCCGAGGACATAGCCCAATGTGGGGCTCCCTGCTCAGCAGGGAGTCTGCTTCTCCCTCTCCCTCTGCTCCTCCCTCCGCGATATCAATGAATAATTTAGGTGCATTTTATCAGAGTTAAAGAATACATATGTTAAATCTTGTTTTTTTGGGGAATAATTTACCAAATGTGTTTCAATATAAAAAAGATCTTTCCTGGGGCGCCTGGGTGGCACAGCGGTTAAGCGTCTGCCTTCGGCTCAGGGCGTGATCTCAGCGATATGGGATCGAGCCCCACATCAGGCTCCTCTGCTGTGAGCCTGCTTCTTCCTCTCCCCCTGCTTGTGTTCCCTCTCTCGCTGGCTGTCTCTCTATCTCTGTCAAATAAATAAATAAAATCTTTAAAAAAAAAAAAAGATCTTTCCTATAATTCCTGCCCTTTTAATTAGTGGCATTTTGAGTCAAGCAACAATTATGTACCCATAATACATATTTTCTAGGTGCTATGGGAATCCTGAGTCTCACTTAATTCAACTAGAATGCATCTTCTCACTTTCCAAATATGATAAAAATTTTGAGAAAAGTAAATTTTAGTTAAATTCTTGTTTTAAGATATAAAAATACATACTAGTCTTTAAGCATAGTTCTTACTAAACTTTGCATTATGTTTACCTCTTTTAAAAACTTAAAATACAAAAATACAGGGTAGAATGCTGCTCAGTCAAGTTTATATAATGAGCTGGAACTGTGTTTGTGTTTATGGACTCATTACTTATCAGGAGGTATTTTTTCCAATTATAGTTTTATGATATGATGAATCTGTGTGAAAATTATGGATTATATCTTATTGTCTTTTCTGTTTTCCTTAAGTGAGAAGGGAAGAATGAATAAGTCTATGAATTAACAAAGGAAGAGTTCTTTGCACCCAAATCTACGTACATATTTAGTTACTAAAGAATTTAAAACTGAAAGAGGAATAGGAATTCTATTTTCGTCCTTCTATATCTGAAATTTTCTTATGCTTTATGAAGATTCTGATGTACAATTTTGTGTTGTAGTTTAATTTTATCATCATTTTACATGCTTTCAAAATAAGTTATTAAATGTGCTGGAGTAATAGATTTTAGTAATTAAATCATGCTGGTGGAAAAAAAAAAGAAAAACTATGTGTGGAGAAGAAAGAACATTTCCATCTTTATAAACAGAAGTTTTTCTTTTTCTTCTTTTCTTTTCTTTCTTTCTTCTTTTTCTTTCTTTCTTTCTTTCTTTCTTTCTTTCTTTCTTTCTTTCTTTCTTTCTTTCTTTCTTTCTTTCTTCCTTTTCTTTTTCAAATATTTTTAGAGCCTCCATCAGTTTTGGCAAACAGCATACCAGTTTCATCCAAATTCTAAAGCTGGGAGTTGATCCAAAACTCTGGTAGTCAGAGACCTGCTAAGTGTGTTGTTGCTCTATTACCTGACGCTTTTGGCTCAATTTGAAACATTTTTTTATTCACACTTTATATTTTCTTTTCCTATTGTTGAATTTCAAGAGTTATGAAAGAGCTGCCTCTTCCGTACAAAAATCTCAATCTTTTAATAGTGTATCTCCATATGCAAAGTAATTTACTTGAATTCACAGTTCAAATCATAAAAAAAACTGGTTCTTCGTTTTACATGATATCAAAAAATAAATTACAGTTTTTAAATCCTTCAAACAGTTGCATAAAGTGGATTTTTAGAGTGTTAATGATATTTCTTTATAGAACTAGATGAAATATTTATCAAATTTTAACAGCTGTCTTAATGTTTAAGATTGAGTTTTTTTAAATGACAGACATATTTTAATGATATTTAATAAGATAATTTCTAGACAAAAATCCAAAATATTACTAAAAAGTATATAGTTTTACTCTAGTAACTTTGGTTTAGCCATTACTTTGGTCATATGTGCTTTGTGGCTCACCAAAAGTGAGTACATAATCTCTGAAAAAGAAATTTACAAAGGCATTTGATACATAAATTCCATTAAATCTATAACATTTCTTCAAGAATATATTTTGTTTCTTGAGTATATCTATGGAAAATTTGTTACTAGTTTCTACTAACTTCCTTGGGAGATATAATATAACGTGCCTAAGAAGTAATTCAAGGAAAGAAAGATAAGTACTGGATCCTGGTACTTCAAACCAAATTTCTCAGAGCTTCAATATATCAATCTGTTAAAACAGAAAATGATCAGGGCACCTGGGTGGCTTAGTCAGTTGAGCATTTACCTTCAGGCTCAGGTCATGATCCTGTTGTCCGAGGCCAGAGCCCAACGTGGGGCTCCCTGCTCAGTGAGGAGTCTGCTTCTCCCTCTCCCTCTGCTCCTCCCTCCGCTTATGCTCTCATTTTCACTCTCTCACTCTCTCAAATACATAAAGAAACTCTTAAAAAAATGACCTACGTTAAAAATTATAGTAAGAGGTAGATAAATGGGTACCACTTTGTTAAAGATATACATGACTACACTTTTGTCTGAATTTTTCACTTTTAAGTGGCTATGATGGATGGTATCACATGCAAGACTATCGTTTATTCCAGCATTTTCCAAACCTTGTTTCTTAAAGCATTGTGCTTATAGAATATTAATGGTTGTTGAAGGTGAGGGAGCACAGAAAAAAAATTCTGAAATACATTGTCAGGAAACTATTGGGTTAAATAAAATCCAAGAAACGTTCTTTCTGTAGAACTGCTTAAAGTCTAAGGGAGGACAATCAAATGCACTTGTTCTTATCTTTTTTTTTTAATCTAAAAGATTTTAATTATTTAGTCTTTTTATAACACTACTTCCTAATGTGATGGTTTGAGTACCATAGCATGGTTTAATCTCACCATCAAATTATAGGGCAAAATCAACAAGACCACCCAAAATGCAGATGGTATTATAACACCATCCACTTGTTCCATAAAATGGTTCTTATCTTCTGACAAGATTCAGTTCAATGGCATTTGTTTGATTTCCATTGTTCTAAATGATGTCTTACCCTGAACCAAGGAAAAGAGACTGGGCTTAGATATGGTTATATACAGGAATGAAGCCAACAGGAAGTTGGTTCACATGATTTTGCATATAAATAAGGTGATTTTTCTACAGTTAGGGTACGTTAGATCTATCCACATTCTATTTTACCAGATCACTAAAGGAAAAAAAAATATATTAAATTTTCCTTAGGTCAATAATTCCCTGATTTCTGTGATTATTTAAAAAAAAGTCATTTGAATGACTGTTGAAACAGAGATTTTGAGGGCCCTCACCAGATCTCCTGATTCATAATTTCTGGATAAGTCACCCAGGAACCTTTAACTTTATTTTTTTCCCCTGTTGGCTTCTTATTAAGAACAAAAGAGCTAGAAAATAATTTGTTAGGACAGATAATGGAGTCTGTTTAACATAGTTTGGCTCTGTTTTACCAACAGTAAATTTCATTTATTCTCGTCTACAGCAAAACCCAAGCTTTATGAATTTTCTGAATTCCAGCAATCCCTCTAGTACTTAGAATATCACAATATGTGCAAGTCAGATGATATTTACAAATTTGTTTAAGGTCCTCAGATTGTGCACATTGTATTTCTTATGGCATGTAAATTTTTAATTTACTTTTTTTAAATTAAAATATTTATGGTTAAGGGGCGCCTGGGTGGCACAGCGGTTAAGCGTCTGCCTTCGGCTCAGGGCGTGATCCCGGCGTTATGGGATCGAGCCCCACATCAGGCTCTTCCACTATGAGTCTGCTTCTTCCTCTCCCACTCCCCCTGCGTGTGTTCCCTCTCTCACTGGCTGTCTCTACCTCTATCGAATAAATAAATAAAATCTTTAAAAAAAAATAATTTAAAAAAAAATAAAATATTTATGGTTAAATCTAATGTAGGTATGTACATCTACATAAATATAAGTTTGCATATAGAAATACATAGAAAAACATAGAAAAAGAACAAAAAATTATATCTATTACATGTAAAAGGAAACCTTACAATCCTATAATCATAGCTATATATTCCTAAAATATGAATATTTGTGCAATACATTTTCTTCAGATTTATTATATTTCACTTTGTAAGTTTAAGAGTTCTCTTAAATATGATTCAATCTTTTTAATATGAATTTTTTTAATGTAGAAAATTTTCTCATTGTTTGTATATATGAGAAAGAAGCTTTTTATAAGCCATTAAATAATATAACCTTTTGAAACAATTTACTTAAAAAATGTATTGAATAGCTGTTAAGTAGTAAGAACCATGCTAGCACTGAACATACAAAGAATAATACAGAGTTCCTGCCCTAAAAGGTCTCATAGCCTAGCAGAAAACAGATATATAAACATGCAGTAAGTACATCACATGACAAATGTCAAGGAAGCCAGAGGTCTATGAGCACCTTGAAAGAGATCATAAAAGAATTACCCTAACAAGGAGCAATGAAGGAAAAGCAGGAGGAGTTCATTAGATGAAGAAGAATAACAGTCACAGAGACAATGGTAGAGGCATGGGAAGTGTGAATATGTATGAGCAACTTGGCATGGCTAGACGGTGGTGACAAGAGTATGAGAAGTATGGACATGACCACCTGCTGACCCTGGAAGGCAGGCTCAAGTAAGGCAATGGATGAAACACATCAAACGTTTTTTAGGTGTATTTGGACCTACAGCCATTGAGGAGTTCAAGATATTTAAAAACAGTGATAATAATGGCTGGAGGTGGGGGCTGGGATAGGGACGCTGTAATATGCCGTGCGCAGAGCATTGAGATCATGGGTCTGCATCTTGGCTGATTATCTGAATCAAGTGGGGAGTTATAAAAACATGATGCCCAATTGCACACTTGATCAATTACAGCAGAATCTCTGTATGGGGAACTGAGGGGTGGAATCAAGGCATGAGTGTATTTAAACCAAATGCAATTCTAACGTGCAGTTGAAATTGCAATCCAATTAGATTATTGGTTCTACTGGGTTAAATGTTTGATCCGTGAGAGTGATGAGATGGAAGGAGACATCTAGTTTGACTCCTGCAGTTTCTTGCTAGAGGGATTGGGTAAACAGTTAAGCATTAACTCTGATGGAACTATGAGAGGACAGCTGTATATTGTGAACATGATTATGAGTCCAATTTTTGAAATTTTGAACCTAGGAAAATGTACTTTACAATATTGTAAAGATTCTTCCTGCACCTGCTGATGAACTTTTGTTGGTTCGGGAGAATGAGAAAAGTTTATAAGGATACAAAGGAAAGGAAATGTAGAGAAGAATTTAAATATTTGGCCTCTATTTCTCCAGCCTCTGGAAACACCCTGTTTATCCTGTATTAGTCTGATTTTTCTTCATTTAGTCTCTGTTTCAACAAATAATCACTTATTCTTTCTGTGATCTGGGTTTTGTGTGAGAGGTTCTGCAAAGAGGATTGAGACATATTCTCAATTCCATTTAAGGCCCATCTTCTTTCCAGACTCTAGCACTAGTACTCCTGGCCTTAATTTATCAAATGTCACTTAGGCTGGGCAAATTCTACCCACCCCAAAGGTAGAAGATTTATAAAATGAAAAGCTAATTAAGACAAAGGAGAGACCTATAATTAACCTGTGTCATTTCTTTGAGGACACAGAAAATTCCAGAGTACACTTCGTTAGCCAGGACATGTTCGGTGAAGTAAAATTGTTATAGAGGAATTAGATTAAGAGGAGGAGTTATTTGTCCCAAAATGATCTCTGCATGTATAGGTAATCCCCCTAATAAAGTTTGGATTGTCCCAGTGTTGCAATCTATGATTTCTCCAAGCTATGTAAAATTAAAAAACAAACCAAATAACCCCAGGGTACTCGTTACAAAGGAGTATAACATCTCAGCCTGCAGTCTAACTTCCCAAGCCAATGGTTAAAATCCACACTCAGTTGTTCACATAACGACCAGTGCTGACTAGTGAATGATAATATAAACTATGCCTGATACTGTGCATTTTGTGTAGATATAAGCCATGCTCTCAGCTTTTTTCCAGTGAGTATTAATACTCTATCCATTTTCCTTATTTAAAAATGACATGCCTCCTTCATCATCTCCAGTTTCAAGTATTTCTAGATCCCTAGAACTTATATGTGTTAAACTATTGTGTAATGAATGAAAAGTTCAGAATGAACGAAGGTGCAATGTCTCGTAAGAAATAGTGGTATGAACCAAAGTCACATTTAAACTTCCAGGTTTTATAGAAACAAGCAGTGATTAGTAAGGAGAAACCATAAAACTGGGGTATTTATCAGAAAGAAAATTTAGCAGAAAGTCTAGGTAGAGATTTTTAAGAAAGGAGAGATAGGATAGATAATAGTTTAAAAATATTAATGAATAGTTCTCTTGGTTCAAAGCATTAATATTTAATTATAAATAATTATCAAATAATTAAATAGTTGAAGCTTAAATTCTTGAATATATTCAAGAAAATAAAACATATTTTTCAAACTATGTAACAAGCCACAAGCTTGTTAGAATTACAAACCTAAGAAATTCTACTTAGATTAATGGCATAACAGAGTTGGCATTTAATCATAAAGGAATAAACATAACCTTTAAATGATTATTTTTCTTACATTATTAGGGCATATAGTACAAACGCACACCAGCTTGACCATAACATGTTGGAGAGATACAATTAAAATTAAATGCAATATGGATATATCTGCTAATATTTTTGGATGTCCTTAGAAGTACAATGAAATAGAAATGAAAACAGAGAGGCAGAAGACTAAAGCATTAATTCATATAACCCAAAAGTAATGAAGTAAAAACAATTAGAATTAGTAAGAGTGGCTAGTAAATTACCACTTGCAATATAAACATGGACTTATATTCAACATTTCAATAATATCAAACTATAAAATACAACAAAATCTCACTTTTAATAACAATAAAAATATAAACTGCATTGGAATAACCCTAATAAGAAAAATTCGTTATATATATGAAGATAATCATAAAAAACATGAAAAAGTATTTTCCTTTTTTTTTTAAAGTAAACCCTATGCCTGATGTGGGGCTTGAACTCATGACCCTGAGACTAAGAATTGCATGCCATACTGACTGAGCCAGCAAGGCACCCCTAAAAAGTATTTTCTAAAAAAAATGTGAATAATTTAAGAAAAATATAATTTTGGTGATGGGTACCCTGATTATTTTAAAGATGTTGAACATTCTCATACTTAATTAGAGGTAGAAAACAATGCCCATCTAAATATCACTGGGAGTTGTTTGAGCTTTGCCAAATTATTCTAAGTATACTTAAAGTTGTATTCTCATCAATAAAACTACCTGACAAATAGAAAAGAAGGCAGCTTACATATACTTTTATGAACTATATTTAACAGCTTCCTATTAATAAAAAAATGGTTAGAAAAGACAATGTGACCTAAAATTTAATCCTTATTATTAACACAATAATTTGGAGTTAAAATAATATGGAGATGTTGTGAAAACACAGAAAGTTAGTGAGTATCCATCACTCATGAAAATGTAAAATGTTGTAATGCCTTCAGAAAGCAGAGTGATATATTTATCAGAATTCTTAACAATGTTTATGATATTTCACTCAGGAATTCCAATTCTGGAAAATTATTTGGAGGAAATAGTAAAAAAAAATATAGAAACAGCTCTTAGGAACAACAATGTTCAATACAGTTTAATTTATAACAGTCAAAATTTGGAAGCAAATTTTGAAATCTGAATATGCATTATATAGGGATAGTGATACAGAGCTTTGTGCCATCATTAGATACATATTTTGGTCATCATTAAAAATTATACTGTCAACTCCTATAAATATATGGAAATAATAAAGAATACAATGTTAACTGAATAAAAATCAGAGTATTATATTTTATATATTGCCTTTGTCATACACAAATACTTATGGACAAAACAAAAGGATTTCATGAGATAAAATATGTAGAAATAAAATGATTTAAGATGATAACATTTTTATCCAGAACTACAAAATTTTTATAGTGAATGAGACCACAGAGTCACCAGATTTCATAATCACTCTACATTATGCCTGAACAATTTAGATAATGTCAGAGGATTGCTTCCCACAAAGATACACTTCTATGGAGCTTTCACCTTTCTACAATGCCAAGAGCTTATCTGGCTAAATTACGAGTTCCAGATCATACAAGGTACTTTATGTCATCTTGTCTAACAAAAGATGAGTTTCCCAATTAGAAGTTTTTATGCTAACAACTCCTTCCTAGCATACCATAGTTGACGTCCATGCCCCTCACACTGTCCCTGCTTCATTCCCTTGCTTGCAGTGCCTATCACTACTAAGGGAAAATAGCCTTCCTTTTTTCACCTACATGCTAAAGTCTTCTTCATGTTTTAGATCATTGCTTAAGACCTTCTTATTTAATAGTAAAATTAATAATTGGTAATAATAAGAAATAAAGAAAACAATCTCATTTATAATTGCACAAAAATAATGACATACCTATGAATAAACCTAACCAGAAAGGAAAATATAAAACTCTGATGAAAGAAACTGAAGACAGCACACACACACACACAAAAGGGAAGATATTCTATGCTCATGGATTGGAAGAAGGAATATTATTAAAATGTCTATACTACTCTTGGTAATCTACAGATTTAATGCAATCCTTATCAAAATACCAACAGCATTTTTCATAGAACCAGAACAAACAATCCTAAAATGTATAGGGAACCATAGAAGACCCAGAATAGCCAAAGCAATTTTGAAAAAGAAAAGCAAAGCTGGAGGTATCACAAGTCCAGACTTCAGGTTATATTACAAAGCAGTAGAGATCAAAACAGTATGGTACTGGCACAAAAACAGACACATAGATCAATAGAACAGAGTATAAAACCCACATTTATATGGTCAATTAATCATTGACAAAGAAGGAAAGAATATTCAAAGGGAAAAAGACAGCCTCTTAAAAAAATGGCATTGGGAAAATTGGACAGCAACATGCAAAAGGATGAAACTGGACCACTTTTTTACACCATACAGGAAAGTAAACTCAAAATGAATCAAAGACCTAAATGTGAGGCCTAAAACCATAAAGATCCTAGAAAAAAAGCTCAGGTGGTAATATCACTGACATCAGCCATAGCAACATTTTTTCGAGATCTGTCTCCTGAGGCAAGAGAAATAAAAGCAAAAACAAACTATTGGGACTACATCAAAATAAAAAGCTTCTGCACACAAAGGAAATAATCAACAAAACTAAAGGGCAACCTATGGAATGGGAGAAGAGATTTGCAAATGACATACTCAATAAAGGGTTAGTATCCAAAATATATAAAGAAATGATACAACTCAACACCCAAAACCCAAATAATCCATTTATAAATGGGGAGAAGAAATGACCAGACATTTCTCCAAAGAAGACATACCTATGGCCGAAGGACACATGAAAAGATGCTGAACATCACTCATCAAGAGGGAAATGCAAATTAAAACTACAATGAAATATCACTTCACACCTGTCAGATGGCTAAAATAAAAAAATGCCAGGAACAACAAGTGTTGGTGAGGATATGGAGAAAAAGGAAAACTTGTGCACTGTTGGTGGGAATACAAACTGGGGCAGCCACTGTAGAAAATATTATGGAGGTTCCTCAAAACAGTAAAAATAGAACTATCCCATGGACCAGTAATCACACTACTGTGATACAAAAAATACAAAACACTACTTCAAAGGGATACATGCACCTCTATGTTTATTGCAGCATTATTTACAATAGCAATAAATAATAGCAATTATTTATGGAAGCAGCCCAAGTGTCCATCGATAGATAAAGAAGATGTGGAATATATATATAATTCAGCCATCAAAAAGAATGAAATCTTGCCATTTTCAATGACATGAATGGAGCTGAAGAATATGATGCTAAGTGAAATAAGTCAAAGGAAGACAAATACCATATGATTTTACTCATATGTGAAATTTAAGAAACAAATCAAATGAGCAAAGGGGAAAAAATGAAAGTGGAGAGACAACCCAAGAAAGCAGAAAGAGACAAACCAAGATTCTTAACTACAGAGAACACACTGATGGTTACCAGACGGGTCATAGGTGGTAGGATGGGTTAAATAGGTGATGCAGATTAAGGAGTACACTTTTCATGATGGGCACCAGATGTTGTACGGAGGTGTTGAATCACTATACTGTACACTTGAAACTAATGTAACACTGTATGTTAACTATACTGGAATTAAAATAAAATAAAATAAAACAATTCATAATAATAAGCACAGTAACAACAGCAATAAAGCATATCATAAAAGAAACATAATTGAGAGATTACCAGTGAAGATATTTTAAAAATATTAATTCTCTAGAGGGGTGCCTGGCTTACTCAGTGGGTTAAGTGTCTGCCTTCAGCTCAGGTCATGATTTCAGGGTCCTGGGATTGAGCCCCGTGTTGGGTCCCCTGCTCAGTGGGGAGTCTGCTTCTCCCTCTCCCTCTGCCCACTGCTTGTGCTGTCTCTCTTGCTCTTTCTATCTCAAATAAATAAATAGATAAAATCTTTTAAAAAATCTCTAGTAGTAAACTACACCCCAAAACACAAAGTGGGCATTTTTTTTCTCTTTTCCAAACTAGGAAAATGGAGTTCAGAAAGACCAAATAGCTTGCCACAGAAACAAAACTACAAAATTAGCTGAGCTAGGGTTTGTCCTTGGGTTTGAAAAAGGACAAAAATAGTGTTTTGTGGTTCTGTCGCTCATTTTTCCACATTAACATAGTCTTTCTAAGATCTCTCAGACAGAATAAAACTCTTGCTTTCCTGTATCTCAACTGTATTTTGAACTTGAGTACAGCCCTGAGTTTACAGACTACCTTGTACCATAGGTATCTATATCTTTCGTTTTCATACCACCCAGCCATGTCAAATGTGTGTGCGCGCACACATACACACACACACACGTGCACACACACACACACACACACACACACACACACACAGAGTATCAGTCCATGGAGGAAAATACTTGCCCAGGAAATACTCCATGAGCTGATAAAAAGAATCCAAGTTTAACCTATCACCAATAAGCCTTTATTAACATTTCTAATTCCAGTGTTAAAGATAAAATAGGCAGGAAATCCCTTGAATATACCATCAAAGACCAAGCACACTGACGCAGGACGGTAAAGAATGTAGAACAGTGAAAATGGAAAATACTTTTAATACTTGCAAAAGATGAGAGTATATAAATCCCAGGTGGTGCTACATTTTACTATTGTAGTTATTGGCATTATAGGATATAGTTTTAAATGGACTTTTTTCAAGTCAAATATCTTAATAAAAATGGAGTTATAATCATACAATGTGGCAAATTTTCAGTATCTAATGACTCTTGCCATTAGAAGCTTGCCAAAACATGCAGATTTTGAAAGAAAAGGTTCACCTCTTTCTTGATTTACTACAGTGTAAATTACAGACAAGTTAGTGTTTCATTTGGCTAAGGAATTGAGAATAAGACATACAAATGAGCAAAAGAAAAATACCTAAATACTATATTCTCCTCCCCAGGCAACACTGATCATTATCATGTGAGGATGTAAAAGATCTTCAAACAATTATGGAAGTATTTAGCCCAAGAATATCTCCCTGAAATCTTGAAGTATGAAGAGAGAATTATATGCATTTAACAAGCTGACAAGAAAGTAGGCAAACCTGAGTGAATGAGCTTTGTATAAAGAATAAAGGACAAAGAGTGAATTAATATGATATCCAAATAGCCAGGAAGGTTCTTATACTTGGTGAAATATTTGTTCTTAGGAGGGATGCTGAATTCAGGAAATATGTCTGCCTATTTTTTTAACATGACTCGTTTCTAAAGGCAATACTTTAACTCGTCAATAAAATATCCAAGTACATTTTGTATGAAATATTTGAGAAAATCCCTAAAGGGAGCCATAAAAATTCATACCCTCCGGGCTTTTGAAGAATATATGTTTAAAGCTAACAAACACATAGACTAGGTAGGTATTCTATGCATTATGCTGGTAGATAATAATGTAATCAATTTTCCTTATAATTTTATTAATGTGATATAAAATGCATTAAGAATATTTGGTTAACTCAACGCATACTTTTTAAATTTTATCATCTAGATCACTAAATAAAATTCTTCCTCCTTCAATGATTTCTCTTCACATTAATCATGTAATGTGTCTGAGCAATTCTATCTTCTAATAATTTCATATTTCTTTTATGTTTTTCTGTCATCATTGCCACTCACTTATTATAGGCAATAGCTTCTTAATTGTTACACTTGCTTGCAAGCTACTAGAGCAACACTCATCATTTTATTCTTCTGCTTAAACCTCTTCATCATTACTGGGTTGAAATACAAATGTCTTAGTACTGAAGGTCCTCTGGTTTTATTCTTCTCTACTTCTTACTTCATCACTCTTTGTTTCACTCAAACTAGACTGTTCTCATTTCCCCTAACTCCCCATGATATTTCATACTTCACGTCTGCTTGTGTCATTGTCCTCCAGGCCTCACTACTTTGCTATTTCTACCCACCTTTCGAGGCTCAGTTCAAGTGTTATCTCCTCTTAGAATTTATTCTACCACTTTCTCACCATCACCCCAAATTGTTAGGTTCTTTTTTTTTTTACTTAAGTTAATTACATCTGAAATTCAAAGACTGTCCCTACCACTTATGAGTTATTTGCAATTGAGCAAGTTAACCTTACTGAAATTCAATTAGTTATCACATATAATATGATCTGATATATAATATATGATAAAAACAGTTTTGTTTTGAAAAAACGTAAAGTGAATTGCCCAAAGTATATCATTTCCTTTTCTCTCTGTTCTGTGCTCCCCCTTCATACCTCTATGAGAACACTGATAAGAACACTTTGCCAGAATTTATCTTTCCCCGGTGTCCTCAAGTAGACTGTGAACTTCTTGAGAGAAGAAACAGTATATTATCCAACTCTGTATCTCAACACCTAATCAAGGATTTGTAAGGGCTGATATCTATTTATAATTTAGTCATTGCTAAGGGCTAATGTTATGCTTACAGCTTTATGGATTAGAAGTATGTATTCAACATACACTTTGCTCTTCCTTAGCAGATAAGAACACGTAAAAGAGATATGGGCAGGGGCGCCTGGGTGGCTCAGTCGTTAAGCGTCTGCCTTCGGCTCAGGTCATGATCCCAAGGTCCTGGGATCGAGGCTCACATCAGGCTCCCTGCTCAGTGGGAAGCCTGCTTCTCCCTCTCCCACTCCCCTACTTGTGTTCCTTCTCTCACTGTGTCTCTCTCTGTCAAATAAATAAAATCTTAAGAAGAGAGAGAGAGAGAGAGATGGGCAAAGCATAACATGATGAAGAATGCTGTGAATACCACTAAGTACACTGGCAACGGAATGGGATTTCAGAAAACAGCACATACTTTCATCTTGACAGAAAAGAGGGTTAATACAGGTGGAGGTAAGAGCTGGACATGAGGAAGATCTTAAGGAATCTGTAGCATTTGAGTCAACAACGCTTGGAAAGGTGGTTAAGATTTGAGCACAGATCCAAGAAAAGGTAGAAATGTTAGAGGGGGAAGAAGAAAGTAAAGTGAGGGAATGCTAGACATGTTTATCTGCTAGCAAAGAGATTAGAGTTCCTGATAGCAAAAGTGGTGAGTATCTTTTACCAGCCAACACGGAGCCTAGAAAGATGGTTCAATAGCTTAACCAGATTTGAACATGTTGAACATTGTAACATATTCTCAGGCATGGCTGCTACATGACAGGATTAATTTATCACATCTTGATGATTTATGGCATATGGCATATGATTAATTTATGGCATCTTGAGTGGCTTTTTTTCTCTGTACAGCCATTGTTCATTCATTCATTCATTAATTAAGCTGAAGAAAATTTAAAAAATCTTCCAGAAAATAGTTTAGTATAATTACCCTAAAATTCTTAATGAGTGAAAGCACAGGAATAATCTTCAAAAGAAAGAAGCTATTTTTTTTCACTGATATCATTTAAATATAACACTCAAAGTACATTAAAATGTGAACAGTAACAGAGCATTACCTCATCTGATGAATGGAAGAAGCTCTTTTCTACCACCAACTGGCATGAGAAAGAGCAAAACTCCTGGAGGAAATTAACAAATCTTGAAGGTGTGGATGACATTCTATAGTATTGCTTGTCCAAAAAAATGACACAAATTATGGCATTAAACTCTAAAGCCAAACAGCAGCAGACACTCTTTCCATGGCAAAATGCACACTTTTCCAGGGATCAATCTCTAAACATACCAATATTTAAGTGTAAGTTTGCTGTATATTACAAGGTACACTAAGGAATCTCTTCTCTATGTCCCTCTCCTCTGTTTTAAACACACATAGACACACACACACACACACACACACACACACACACACACAGGAAGTTTCAACTGAAGAACAAAGGAAAACAACTTCTCATATTCTAAGAGACAACTGTACATTTAATGAGAAATCTTTCCCGTATTTATATTGTCTTAGGATTGTATGTGCTTGTGGGTGAAATTAAAAGTGTCACTGATAGTCATCTGAAAGCAGATAAGGAATGTATCGACAAAATAAAGGCAGAAAGTGTTTTATTAAATGCCAGAGCATGAAGGTCATGAAACTAGTTCTCATAATATGATCTAAAAACAACACAAGTGGCAATTTAAGAATTAATCTTAATAAATGAATAAATAGGCAAAAACACAGAACAATAAATGTTGAAATCGGGGCTGACTTGTCCGTCAGGTATAACAGCCACAGTGCTGAGTGTCCACAATAATTTTAGGGGCCCATAGAAATGTTTTAATTTTAAGTTCCTTTAAAACCAGAAAAAATGAATATAGTAACATTTAATGGATAGCAATGAATCCTCCCTGGGTTATAGCTGTCTTCTACTAATACAGTTGTAAAGTATAAGTTTTTAAGACTTTTATTATGGAGAAAGGGGATCAAGAAGGCAAAAATGACTATGGCCCATGAAAGTCAGATACAGTCCTTCCTGAATTCATAGTAGAAGCAACTTCTGGTGCTGAAAGAAGGAAAACGCTATTAGAGAAAAGTATATAGAGAGAGCTCCTCAACTGTTTTGGTAATATTTTATTTATTTAAAAATATTAAGCAGATGTCTCATAATGAGATTTGATAAAATTCTTTTGGGTACATGCATGCTTGCTATGTTTTTTCTATCATTTAAATTTTTAAAAATTCACAATTATAGTTTTATCATTGATCCTTTTGACTCAAAGTGTTATTTATCATTAGATTTTCTTAAGGGTAAAATTTTAGAATTTTTCCTTAAGATAAGCTATTAGTTTGAACTTCATAAATATTTTTCACCTCTGAAATAAACTTCCCTTGGAAAGAAATGTTTCATCTCAAGAGAAATGTGATTTTAATTTACAGAATTTCTCTTGTAGCCAAAAAAATTAGACAGTGGATTTTTTTTTGAAAATCATGTTGGTTATGGATTTTTTATAGGGTATTAATGTTCCCTAATAAAACTGGTATGGCGACAAAAGATGTGGGGTATTTTTGCCAGATTTCCTTATTTTAAAATGTATTATTTTGTTCCAACTCCACAGCTTAATAAAAACATACTTAGGAATGTAAAAGAGATGGCAAATATAAAAGTTATTTAAAAATTAAAATCACTAGAAATGACGGTAAAGAATATATAACTCAGGTGGACTGGTCGAGGGCTTTCAGTTCAATAATGGTTTCAGAGCAAGTGTTTATTTTCCAAAATATTGGCTGTTTTCAATTAGAAGATCTATTTTCACTAGATTGTAAGCTCCATGAAGAGAGTCTTCTTTGATTTGGTTCACTGCTGTTCCTCCAGCATCTGGAGCAGTACCTGGCACGTAGTATATTTTCAATTAGTATGTGCCAAATGAATCAATCCACAAGGACTGAGCTTTATAAAGAAGGCAGGGTTCAAGCCATAAAATTATTACTGGTAGTAAGAATTATTCCTGTAGATACCACTTCTTGACTTCACTTACGAAAGATAAAAAGAGGGGAATTACCTATGTATTCTTAATCAATGCAAACCCCCTACAAACTTGGTTTTATTAGGTGAGAAAACTTGAAGGACCTCAAAAGATAGAAGTTATATGGGATAGAATGAAGAAACGGGAAAAATCATCCACAAAAGAAGAACAAAAGTAGATACTCTCTTAGAGCTACTCCTCAAAAGACGGCTCAAAATGCAGGTGGTCACAAGAAAAATGCAGTCCACAGATGATATTAAGATGGTAACACAGATGCAGAGAATGAATCTTAATAATGACTTTATAATATACTGAAAATACCAAGGAGTTTTCAGAATTATATATTCAAGTTAAAAAATGAGTACCTGTGGCCTATAGCTGCTTCTAAATATCAGTTGGAATTTTTTTCTTTGTTTACTTTTTATTTAAAATACACCAGACTGAAATAAAGGCCAATCTTTTGCCAACACAGTGGAAGATAACGAGCAAGTAGACTGATGTCTAAGTATGTGTGTTTGGCAATGAATGAAGAAGAGAATGGAAAAAAAAGAGAGAGAGAGAGAGAGAGAAGGAGTGGTGAACATCTGGGGTGGTTTCTTTCTTAGGAAAAGAAAAAAGGTCATATCCCACCCAGTGAGAAGAAGTGACCCCCTAAAAAATGTAAGTGATCTTGCTTGACCTGTGACGCGAGCATGGAGATGACCTCGGCTGTTTAACTGCAATGTGTGTTTCTTGTTAGAAAAAGTGAGAGAGTTGTGCTCTGCCATAAAAGAATGTGAGGGATATGAAGGTGCTGAAAGGCAGAGGAGAGCAGTGGAGCATGAGGGACTTGATGCAGGCTATGGAAAAAATGGAATATTAAGTTGGCCTTGTCTTTTAAGAAAGTTAGGTTGGAAAGAAAGATAAAAATCTATGCGTAAATACACTCCTATATACACAAAGAGATGCACACGTACACATACACACATACACACACACTCTTTGTTGTTATTTCATTGTGGGGATCAAATATGTTTCTGATCATCTCTTCTACTTATCTTTAAAATGATGCTATTTACCTTCAGGAGAACAGGCCTATACACATGTCTCTAATAGCGTGAAATATCTAACACCATTTTCCATGAACTCCTGGAGTCCCAAGTCCAAAAACATAAATTTATGTCAGTTCAACCTTCACTACTTTTACAGATAATCAGACCAAGTCAACAGCCTTATCCAACACTTGGCAGTATCCTCAGGGTTTTTTTTTATTCTATAAAATAAGTGGTCTCTCTACTCAAAGCAGCTGAAAATCCCCACATTACGATAAAAATAAAAGGAAATTTAAATGTCTTGACCTACATAAACCCCTAACATTTGTTTCATCTTTTAAAGTCTCTTTCATCCCTTTCTCTTCTGCAGCAATCCATTCCCTCAGTCCCCTCAGGGTCTTCTCCATGGAGCCCCGTTACCTAAGCAGGAACGCACCCAGCAAACAGCCGTGGAGGGAAAAATGGAACTGAGTCACAAGGCCAAACCAGGACAGAAATACTGGGGTATGATCTCAAATCTATTGGTATGAGGAAAAAATAATTTTGAGTTCTCAATTATGTTATTGTTAAATGGTGGTGACTTATGGCTTGTCTCATCAGTTTTATTATGGAAATAGAGGGGAGATTTTTACAATGGAAGGATTTGGGTTTTTCCCAGTGATTTTATTAAAAAAATCGTATTTATTCAGTTATTAGTTATGAGTCAAGGGTTCTGTTTATCTATTTCAAAAGTCCCTGACTGAACCTTTACTGGGCTGTGATTTTTTTTAATAGACCAATAAACCCAAAGAAACAGAAACTTTTATTTTTTAGGATGCCTGCATGAACTGAGATGCAACTATTAATCAAGTTCTTTAAAGAGATCTGAGAAATGATATGTCTTCTCCAGTTCTCCTGTCCCCCTTCCCCACCCCCACTCCACTCCCCAAATATTATGATGAAAACATGAGGTATTATTACTCTTTCACTTACACAAAGCACCAACATTTAATAAAAAAATCAACTCTGGCCAATGATTTAGTTAAATGCTGGAAAGCACACAGGATAACAATTTCCTCTTGCTTTTCCTTTCCTCTGGGATTCTCTCCTGCAATCTTAAAGCAGGGTGAGCTAGCTGAGATTCAGTAAAAATAAATGTAATATTAAAAATAGGGCATTATTTTTTAATATCCAGAATCTCACTAGGCATTATCGTCTAGTGACATGTGGATACACCTATCTTAAGTACTTATCATCTCACCATGAATATTCTGCCACGTGTCTTTTTTCCCTTATTTTCTTTGTATCCTCCTGCTGTTCTCCACGAGAGGGCAGACAGGGGCAAGAAGACAATTCTGTTAAGAAATCTGGTTTAAAAAAATACTTTGATAGCACAGGAAGTAAAAATAATATTGTCTAAAATAAGATTTAAGGATTATCCGCAGTTTTTATTTTTTAAAATTTTCTTACATACCCTCATCTCTCCATATCAAGGCATTTATCATAAGCAATTTGGGTAAACTATTTTCTGTGTTTTATGTTCACTAGTGAAACACGAACAATCAAAGTTCAACATTTTGCATCAATTTCTTTTCACCAGGTAAGAGATTGTGCCACTTCTCAAACCTTGTGATTTTATAGTTATTTCCTTTGACTTGGATGGTTCCAGTAAATAATTCTTAAGAACAATTCCCAATTTTATTCTGAGGAAAATTGCTTCAAAATTACATTCCTACATATATGATCTGGGTGTATATGTGATTTAGAACTGAAATGATGATCTGGATTTTATTTCAGATATACTACTAATATACTAGGCTACCACATTTATATACAATAACTTAGTTGTTCCACCATGTTACTATACAATGGAGACTAGTTCTAGATAAGTCATATAGAAGATTCTATGAATTATGCTTGTTCCCCTAAAAAAGTTACTACAAATATACAATATATCATGGGTAAATGGCATTATAGGTTCATGGATGGGCTGTAAGAACCACTTTTAAAAGATTTTTTTCACCTTAAACTTCTGGGTAACAAATTTAAAGCAACAAAAACCCAAATATCTTATTTTTCTGGAAATGCATAAATTCTAAACATTGAAATATGAAAAGAATAATTTTGTGTTAACTAAAAGGAAAAAGTATAACTTTGATTTAAAAAAATACTGTTAAGGGGCACCTGGGTGGCTCAGTCGGTTAAGAGTCTGGCTTCTGGTTTCAGCTTAGGTCATGATCTTGGGGTCCTGGGATGGAGCCCCACTTTGGGCTCCCCTCTCAGAAGGGAGTCTGCTTGTCTCCCTCTCCCTCTGCCTATCCCCCCACTCGTGCATGTGCGCTCTCTCTCTAAAATAAAGAAATCTTTTTAAAAAATAAAAAATTAATAAAAATACTGTGAAAAATAATTTGAAGGCTACCTGAATTCATCATCTAATATTCTGTTTTCATTAACCTACTTCCCTTACTCATTTTACATTTCCTTTCACATCTTATTGTACTCACCTTAAATGGAATAAAAACTTCTGATATGCACTGACATTGACTTCATTAAAATACTAAGTTTTGACATTTTGGAAGACTTTTCTTATTCCATTCTAATAAATGGAAGGGTTTTGCATTTCAATGGCTGAAAGGAAGTCAGATTTTAGTTATATGAATCCAGGGTAACTTCATTCAGGGATCAAAAAAGACCTCTTGGGGCTTACAAAATCTTTATTATTTTCAAGCTACAAGAAATAGTTTGGTAGAGAGCTTGATAATGGAAAACATATTCTTCTGCGATCAATCCACTTAGGGGAGCTTTCCAGCTGTGAGACAGTCTCTCAAACTTAAAAGTTCTCCAAAGTTCTCCTTGGCCTGGAGCCCAAATTTACTTAGAATATGACTGTGTAAAAAAAAGCTTTACAAAATATAGCAATTTTTGTCACCTTGCTAAAAAGTTAAAATGATTTATGACATTTTTAAGGATTGTTAATGCTTCAAATGGTTAGATTTGAATGTTTAGAATTAGCACAATTTAAATTCTCACCAATTATTTTAGATTCTATTAATTCTCGTAGGCTGAACAATATGCCCCCAAAACTAAAATTTCTACTTTATCATGCTAAGTATGTCACATTGGAAAGGGCTAGTGGAGAAACTTAACTTATACCTCTGGTATATAAAGAGTATTAAAATATGTTATAATCATCATAACAAAAAGAATGAAATCTTTCTTTACACAAAATAGTTATTAATCTTAAGAAAGAAAAGTCATCAAAGCACATTCAATTTGGGGGAGTTTTGATATTGAAAAGCCATAGACATCTACATTTAAAGTTACTCAAACATGAAGCAATGACAAAGGGATTCCAAAAGGAAAAAAATAATAATTTTTGATGTGTAATTGCACAATCCTTCCATCACTAGTAAGACAAATCTACCAGGGATGATGAGATTCATATACTATACTATCATAAGGTCTAGTGTAGTAACCTAGCTCTAACAATCTTGTGAAAGATAAAGACATAATTTATATTTCATCATGATGGATTGCTTTGGGGCCCTAAAATGTGTGAACTCTTGTTTGACATGACTTGTCTTCAAGCCAACCCCATTTATTTGGAAACACTTTGAATTACCCATTTTATCACATGGGGAAGAGTTAAAACAGGCATACACCTTTACTTGTAAGTATAATTTAAAAGTGATAGTGGCAGGGGTCCCTGGGTGGCTCAGTCAGTTGCATGCCTGACTCTTGATTTCAACTCAGGTCCTGGTCTCATGGGTCATGGGATCAAGCCCTGCATGGAGCTCTGTGCTTAGCAGGGAGTCTGCTTGAGGATTCTCTCCCTCTGCCCCTACCACCACTCGCCTGTGCACTTTTTCTCTCTCCCTCAAATAAATAAATCTTACATAAATAAGTAAAAGTGATAGTGGGAGTGGCTGACATAGAACTTTTTTTCTTATGGACAGATCAGTGTAAAATCTAACACAATATGACTCTTTAATTTCTTCTTTTAAAACTAATGTGGATGTTTTGAGATGTATCACTAATGTATACCAGACTATTTTTTATGAAGCCTACAGGAAGGAGACATTATAATTATCTAATCAGGTAATTGCATCAAAGTGAGGAAGAATAAAGCATTTTACAAGGTGATGGCTTCTACACAGATGATTTAATTACCACCTTCAAACTGACACCCAATCTACACCTCCAGGCCTAATTAATTTTCCTGAATTTCAGACTTGCAACTGAGCTTCAGGTATCTCACAGGTCCTACCTTGGCATAAACATGCCAACAAATAAACTCAGTATCTCTCCCTTCGAGTCTCTGTTTTTTTTTCCCAGGTCCCTTGCTCAATGAAAGTCGGAGTTTACTGGTCCAGAAGTTTAGGAGATTATGCACAATTCTCCCCTCCTTAGCCTCCACCTCTGACCAGTCAGTAAATAATTATCTCTTACATCTTTCTTTAGTCGATCCCATTCATGCCCAGTGCCTAATGCTTCAATCTAACTTAATGTGATTGCTACTTTCTAAATACCTATGATTTCTCCACTATGTCCCTCACCTCCAGTTTTTCTTGCCCTGTTTGTCAGTGCTTCCCTCCAGCTCTCCATCCACAAGGTGTGAGAAAAATCTTCCGAAACAATAAATCTATTCGTGTCACTTCTATATTTAAAGATTTGCAGTTCTTCTCCTCACTAGAGAGCAGAGTAAATTGTGTCTTCTGCATATATGTCCCTTACTTATCATTTCCCTTCCACTCTCCATGCATGCATCTGCCACTCCAAACCATTTGTTACTCTGAGTACAGAAAACTTGCCATAACTTTGCACATGTTCCCCCTTAAAAATGTGTCCTTCCCCCTTCTGCTTATTTTTAAGATTTATTTGTTTATTTATTGATTGATTATTTGAGAGAGAAAGAGAGAGAGAGCACAGCGGGGGGTGGGGAGGAGCAGAGGGACAGAGAGAGAATCTTAAGCAGACTCCCTACTGAGCATGGAGCCCCACACATGGCTTGATCTCATGGCCCTGAGATCAGGTCTAATTTGAAATCAAGAGTCAGTCACTTAACCAACTGAGCCACCAGGCACCCCCTCTTCTGCTTAATTTACTCTTATTTTTCTTCTCTACACCTTTGATCAAGTTTACCTCATTTGGGAAGCCCTTTCTGAATTACCAGTGAGGGTTGGATATCCCTTCTACTATACTCCTGGAGCATCCACTTAATATCTACCTATACCATAGAGTCTTTTATTGTGCACGGTAACTGTTGCCTCACTGGCATGTATCAGTTTGCTGTAAGCTTTTTAGGGACAAAGTTAATGCCTTTAATTTTGATCAGAGCTTCCTGAATTACAGGTCAAGATGCTCAATAAATAAAATCATACAAACACTTCTCTGCTAAGCAAAACCCTTTGACATTCCTGTATTTACTGATAGTCATACTATTATATCACATATAATGAGACAACAATAACTCCCATGATATGCTTTAGAGTTTACAAAGGATTTCACATAACTCATGGAAGCAGGCAATGTTTTCATTTTGTGGATAAAGACACAAACTTTCACAATATTTGAGTAATTTATCCAGTGTTCTTTAGTGTGCGGTAACATTGATATTCGATCCAGTTTAAGTTTGATTTCAAAATCATTTTTTTTTGCAGTTGGTCAAACAGAGTGATCTAGCTTAAATTCATAACTTAAAAGCTTACTACTTCTTAATGTTAAGCAACTTTAGTATGCATTCCATTAGCTCAGAAATTGGGCTAAAATCACTTGCTCCAACAGCCACATCAAGCAATAATAGTCCATCAGTAATAGCCCCTTCAAGCAGTTATTTATCAAATGCTCAGTATAAAAAAGACATGGTATATTATGGAAAGACAAGCCCTGCTCAAAATCCTTTGGGGAAACATATTAATTGCAACTACAGGCACACATTATGAAGAATCATCATTATCCTTGCTGAGCTGTTTTACAGACAGAGAAGATGAATAGGGCCAACATTTTTTCCATAGGAGGACATCTCCAAATTTTTGAGTAGGTACCAATAAAAGACGATCAGCAAAGGGGAAATACTTCATACTTTGTTAACATCTCTCGGTAATAGTGATGATCTTCAACTCTATCAAGAGTTATAAAGCAAATTTTATGGGTCAGAGGGAACTAGGGCAACTTTGAAATTCACTGCCCTAGCCTCAGTGACATGGACTTTTTCCATCTCCTTCCAACATAAGATCTAATCTAGCCAATGTAACTCAGTGTTTTTATTGAATTTTACCTTAAAAGACATATTCAGAATGCTAGAGGAGGGTCCTTATCTATTAGGATATTATATAAAATATAATAATAATACATGTGCATATATATGTTTGTATAGGTGTGTGTGTACATTCTCTGTAAAAGAGTTAAAATGTTAGAGAGAGACAAACCTAGGTTATTATTACATTTATTCCTTATTATTTTAGAGATAATATGAATAAAGCCAAAAAGGACTACTTGACCTGCCTAAGGTCCCTCAATCAATGATCATCATTCTATTTAATAAATATTGCTCCCTCTATTTAATAAACATTGTTACCCATTGGAAAGTATATTGGCTCCAGGATCAGGTCAAATTCTTCCAGTCTCAAGTTTTTAGGGTTCTGAATTAACACTATATATATCTATATTCCTTCATATACATTTTATGATGGAAAATATATATCATATGATGTCTGGAAGGAAATCTTTGCTCATCGTGGTTTGTCATGGGATCTTATCCCCAAGCTCCTCACATGGTCCGTGCCAGTCCTTTTAGGATTAGCAGCTGCTATGAGCAAACACATAGCAGTAAGGCTGAGTAACTTGGCACACTTTAAATAGATCAAGTTTGGTTTTAATTTAAAGAATAATTTGACTCAGTGATGTTATTTAAACAAATGTAAAACTTCTCAAAAAAAACCTTACGTGTAGTAAATGATCAAAGCTGTGGTTATTTAGGTTTTTGTTTGTTAAAAACATTGAGATAATATTTTTAGCAAAAATTTCCATTTAATTCTTAACTATAACTTTGGAGGAAGAGACCTAGTTAAAATTTCAGTTTCTATTACTTTGCCAGAAATAAGCATATTTGGTAACCATTTGGAATAGTCTATTAGTTTCAAATCAATCTGGATTTAAAGTAAGAACATCAATCACCAACACTAAAACAAATTAGACCAGACAAAAATATCCTTACTTTCCTTAGTATCATGTTATTTCCCTATTATAATGTTTTAAGGGATATTAAGTGTAAAGTAGCCAGAAATATGGGGACAGTACAATTGTCATTTTTAGATCTTTAATATTTAACTACACTCTTTATAAAGCAATGGGGAGCTTCTATTTCTAATAAGACAGAGTATATTATTATCCTATTGCTGTTATAAATTACTACAAATCTAGTGGCTTAAAATAACACAAATTAATTATTTTACAGTTCTGGAGGTCAGAGGTCTAAAATGAGTCTTACTGTTCCAAAATCAAGTATGTTGGCAGGGCTTCCTTCCTTTCTGGAGGCTCTAAGGGAGAATCCGTTTCCTTGCTTTTTCCAGCTTCTAGAAGCTGCCCACATTCTTTGGCTCAAGGCCCTCTTCCATCTTCAAAGCCAGTAATAACTAGTTGCATGCTTCTCACATCACCTCACTCTGACTCTCCTGCCTTCCTCTTTTACTTCTAACAACACTGTGATTACACTGGGCCCACCCAGACAACTCAGGGTAATCTCTCCATCTCAAGGCAGATGAATTAGCAAACTTAACTCCATTTGCAACCTTAATTTCTCCTTGCCATGTAACATAACACATTCATAGTTCTGGGAATTAGAAGATGAACATATTTAGTGGGTAATTATTCTGCCTACTACATAGGGTTAAAAGACCCAGCTACTTAAAACAACAATGTTTATATATATATTATACATATATATATATATATATATATATATAATATATACTTATATATGTGTTATATATTTGTTAATTATATAAATGTATTTTATTTAATGTATAAATACATATATTTATATCCAAAATATATAACTATATATTAAAAACATAAATATATAAAAAGTATATATATTAAATAATTGAAGAGCTAACAAGAGGACCACAGAGACAAAAATTGAAGTAAAAACAGGAATTCATGGAGTGTGAGAACTAGTTTTGGGTTGAGGACATCTGTGCTCTATCAAACATAATTTAGGTTTTGGCATCATCACCTGGGTAAAGGGGAAAATAAATAAAAACTCAGGAACCATGCAAACTGGGCAATCTAACAGAAAGCCCTTCCCACATGAATCTGGAATCCTTAATGATCCCACCTACCTTTCTAACATGAGGCTACTAGAGAAAAAGTTATATAGGCCATGAGCAGAGATGGGAGAAAAATGTCTCCAAGGAGTTGCAATCACAAGCCAACACTTCCTCAGAGGTACAGCCAAGTTTACATATCTCAGGTGGACCAAATAGCTTATCTGGTAGAACCTCTGGCTGTCTGGCTAAAGCAAACACAAATTTTCTCTGGAGAAAATCACCCTCATCTTAATGAATCACTAAACGTAATTGTTTAAAGGCAGTGACCAACATATAATGAAAAGTAATCAACTTCACAAGAAAACAAAGCATCCTGAGTAACAACAAACACAAACACTAGAAAGTTGAAAGACATCTGTTGACATTATCAGACATATATTCTAAAATAACTCCTTTTACCATGTTTAAAGAAATAAAAGAAATTTAAAAATATTTTAGGAAGTAAGAAATTAAAAAGTAATACATTTTTAAAATGAGCTTATGGTAAATAAAAAAATACAATAAAGAAAATTTTTTTAACTAAATGGATGGGTTTAATATCAGATTATAGTATCAGATTAGATACATGTAAAGAAAGAATCTGTCAAATGTTAAGGAAATGTCATCCAAATGTAGCACTAGGAATAAAAAATAGATGAAAAGTTTATAAAAGAGAGAGAGAGAACTTAAGAGACATAGAAGATACAGTTGCAAAAAGAAAGGAAGGGAGTATTGGGTTGAGGCAATATCTGATAGGTGAAAGGTTGGGGATTTTCCAGGACTGATGTAAAACATTGTTTCATAGCTTCAAGAAGACACATGAATTCCAAGCATAATAAATGAAAGGAAAGCCAAGCCTACATATATCATATTAAACTATAAAACACTAGATACAAAGGAAAATGTTTAAAGTTGCTAGAGCAGGGGAAGAATAAAAGGCAGGTTCCCTTCAAATAATTGACAGTTGGGATGACAACTGACCTCCCAAGAATAGTTACAGAAGTCATGGGGTGATCAAACACATCTTTAGCATGCTGAAAGAAAATAGTTGCCAACCTTGAATTTTATACCAGGGGTAGGCTGCAATCTTTCAAGAATGGAGTTATGAAACAAATACATTTTCAAATAAAAAGAAAGTTTGAGAATCCACTGCCAGCCAACAATTCAATGAAGGGAATTCCAAACAATGAACTCACCCAAAGAAATGTGATCTGAGATAGAAGTTAAGAGACACAGAAAGAATACAGAGGAGACTGTAAATGTGTGGCAATGTCTATATGAACATTCAATATGTAACATAATTAGATCAATATTTAATATGGCTAAAAGAAAAACGAATCTTTGGTGGACAGAGAAAACCTTTCTATGACCTCCCTTCTTTAATGGCAATAAAGGCATATTTCTCTCTGACCCCCATAATGATGGTCTTAAACAAACAAACAAACAAACAAACAAACTAAACCCTCTCTCATTGACTTTCTAGTAACCATATTCCAGGCATAGTGCTAAACAATTTACAGTTACTACTCAGTCCTGTGAGGTAACAACTATTAAACTCATTTATAAGTGAGAAAAAGGAACAGTAAGTTTACACAGTATTCATATATCCTAAAACTAGTAAGCAGTTGGGCCCAGATTTGCCTTACTTTTGTCAAAAAAAAAAAAAGCCTAAAAACCCCATATCTTTACAGTTACATTTCCTGAAAAGGATGGGTAGTTTTTACTAGCAGATGCACCTGTGTTTTGGAGAGTGAAAGAATTTATGGTAATTCCAGTAATTACAAAATGAGATGAAATAAAGCAAATGGTTCATGAACTCAAACACAAAGGACAGAGTTAAGGAGAAACAGAATAATGTTGTAGTAATATAATGATATAATTCATAGCCAGACATTTATTTTGTTCAGTAACTTAGGAAAATAGCAAAAAACCTGGCAAATATATATGATTGAAGTTTGTAAATGTTGATTTTATATACTTTAACTATACAATTAAAAAATGAAAGCAACTACATTGTATTTTCAATCATATTTTAGCCTTCAAAAATTTGATGAGATTCTCCTCATATTTAAATTAAATTAAATTAGTTGATTGGAAAATAATTGAATTTATTTTTTCTTAGTTTATTCTGAAAATTTTATTTATATCAAAAAACAATATACAAAAATTTATAAAGTATAGTATAGTAGATCAAGTAATGACCCCCTAAAGATGTCCCTGTCCTAATCCCTGGGACCTGTAAGGACATTACCTTACATGGCAAAAGGGACTCTTCAGATATAATTATGGTTATAGACTTTAAGAGAGGAAGATCAATCCTGAATTATTCCGTTGGATCCAATCTAATCACTTGAGCCCTGAAAAGCAGTGAAAATTCTCCAGCTAGAGGAAAAAAGAGGAGAAAAAAACTGTGGCAGAGGGGAGTCAGATTCCAAGCATCAGAAGGATTTGATACATCATTGCTAGCTCTCAGATGTAGCAGTCATAATGCAGGAACTGAAGTGAGGGCTCTCAGCAAAGACAGCAGTCCCTAGCCGACAGCCAGCAAAGAAATGGGAACATCAGTCCTACAACCACAAGGCTCTGAATTTTGCTAACAACCTGAATGAGCTTGGAGGACATATTTTCTAGAGCATCGTGATAAGAACCCAGCAGATGGACCTCTTTGTTTGCCCTTGTGAAACTTGGAGCAGAGAAACCAGCTGAGCCAATCCAGATTTATGACATACAGAGCTAGGAGATAGTAAATTTTGGTGTTGTTTTAAGTCACTAAATTTGTGTTAATTTGTTACGGCATCAACAGACAACTTACACATGCAGCAAAACTTTTAAAGTATAACTGAAGTAAAAATGAAGAGTAAAGTAAAACATCTGCAGATATTTGCTACATATTTGACTCTGATCTATTTAGCAATCAACACAGAAATATAGGATCTAGTTACAAAATTAATAAGCATCAAGTATTTACCTATAGACATTACCTATTGACCTAAATACCTGTTCTAAGAATACAAAAAGACAAAATTGGGTATTCTAAGAATACAAAAATACTAATTCAAAGAAATACATGTTCTCTGATGTTCACAGCAGCATTATTAACAATAGCCAAATTATGGAAGTAGCCCAAGTGTCCATCAATTGATGAGTGGATAAAGAATATGTGAGATAGATATTGATTATATATATATATATATATATATATATGTATATATATATATCACATAGAATATTATTTAGCCATCAAAAAGTATGAAATCTTGCCATTTGCAATGAAAGGATGGAATTAGAGAGTATTAGGCTAAGCGAAATAAGTCAGCTAGAGAAAGACAAATACTATATGGTCTCACTCATATGCGGAATTTAAGAAACAAAGTGAAGGGGAAAAAAGAGAGAGAAACATACTCTTAACTAGAGAACAAACTGATGGTTACCAGAGGGGAATTTGGTGGGGGTTGGGTTAAATAGGTGATGGGGATTAAGGAGTGCACTTGTTGTGATGAGCACCAGGTGATATACGGAAGTGTTGAATCACTACATTGCACCCCTAAAACTAATATTACACTGTATATTAACTAACAGAATTTAAATAAACACTTTAAAAATAGAGATAAATGATTCCATCAATTTTGTGTAACTATACCTGTTACTGAGCTCAGAGGAAAAGTCTCTTTCATTGAGAGGACCATAATGAACAATGTCTTTAACCTCAGGGTAAAAAAAAGACCATCATACCACTTTTCATAACTTTCTTAATTATAGGTCAACTTCACAATACCTAAACAGTTTAGTAAATGTCAAATGCCACAAGACCTCTCTGATGTTCATAATTTCAATTATCTAGAGAAATAATTTCTGAATGATGTTCCAAGAAGCATTCATTTTGAGAGGGATCATTAGGAGTAATATCTCTGAGTAGAACACCATGCATTGGTTGCTCATGCCAGGGGAGGAATCACAAAGATCATCCCAACGCTAGCCATCAAGAACAGAGGTCCAAACACTTCTGCCCATTGCATCTTGGCATAGGAGTTGCCAAGGAAAACACAACACAGTCAAGTACTGGTTGGAGCAACACTTCTACTCACAAAGAGGACAGACAGTGAGATCAAGTCCAATAGCATACACCAGCTCCCCCATGGCTGGTGGGTACCCGTGGCAGCTGAAGCACGGCAACTGGCATAGCACACCCCCGTCCTGCTTCAGCAAAAGGACCTCTCCTCCTCCTCCTCCATGGAGTCTGAAATACTGACAGCTGAAGGTGTGCCTGCAAGACACTGACATACTTGCTTAAGCAAAATAAAGGAGCACTCGTTGAGTCTGAAACACAGAAAGACATTTCCTGCTCAAGGATAAGCCCAGTAGAGTCTATGTGTATTCCTTATCTCTTGGAAAGAAGTATTCGAGGCCTAAGATCTATTCTTATGACTGAATGGGGGGTCTAAAAACTGCACATGAAACTGCCTTTCCTAACCAAAATAACAAAAGAACAAAAAGTTTTGTCAGATACTTGGGCAAAAGGGATCTCAATAAAATAGACTTTTTTTTTCCTGCTATAAGACACATTGAAGTCTTTAATAGGCTAATATGCATATACACTCTCAACATTGTTAGCAATTATTAGCAAAAGAAACTTCATGAAAAAACATTCTCAAAGTAGATTTCTGTAACTAAATAAATCAGCTTACTTTACAGGTTTATTGATTATATATCACTTAAATTATTTAATTTTTTTAGGCAGCATGTATATAGCATAACTCACTGTCTGCCAATGGCACTCCAATTTCATGGCAATAAAACCAAATTGTCTTCATATAAAGAGAATGTTTAGCTCTCTATAACTGGCAGGATGGACATAGGGAAAATGAAATAATCAAGCATGTCCACATGTGGCATTGTTATTAAACTGTAAGTACTTTAATAAGGGCTTCCAGTTTACATCTCTGCTTTCCCCTGAATGGTCAAGTGAATTTTCCTCATGATGCTGACTCTTAAAATAGTAACTCTGACTTTCATTCATTAAATTCTGTGTCATTTTTGCACACAAATCAGAGAAATATTCTAATATAGTGGGGATCGATATTAATCTTGTCTTTTGTTTTAAGATTATTTTTAATCTGAATTGTAGATTTGTACTGTATTCAACATATATAAGGTATGAATTTATGACCCTGAAAAGTAGTCAATGTCATAATCCCAAGACACTGTAAAAGCTTATTTAACCATACATAACCTGACCATTGACAGATGTCTAGATGAAACCAGATACTTATATTTAGTTTTGGGACATAAAAATAAATGTAGACCAGAATAAATCATAACAGACTAATCCAGTTTTCTTTATTAAATCAGAGTGGGGATAGGCAAAGAGGTTCAAATTCCACTCAAATTATTGGGTACAATATCATCTTGTAATAAGAGAACTTTCCTAACCTATTGGTTGGCCTAAACTTTCTTACCATTTTAAACACCTGTTAAATCCTCTTATGAACTTGATTGGAGTGAACATGAACACATTCTTTGTAAGCTACCAATAGTAAAATAAAATACCCCAGAAGACTTTCACTTGTTCATTAATTTCCAAACATAAGGTCAGAAATGATTTGATATGAGTATCTGGTATAGCAAGAGTAGAAGAGAATTTGCCACCCAATAAGACATTAGTTATATTTAATGGACAGCACCATTGAATAATTTCCACTGGAAGAGATTCAGAAAGGTTTCTATTCTTTGTTAGATATAAATAAAAAAGATTATAAAGTCTTAAAATTGTTCCTTATATGAGTCTTATTCTCACACATCGTGATCAAGTTTCCACTGATAAAAGACAAAGACTTGAATTTAGTGTCTCTCTCAAAATGGTATTTTTTAAAATGGGTCAGTTTAAGATAAAAAGTACCTTGCTGTTCTTGAAATTCTAATCGACATGTTCAGTCAAATAAGGTGATACAATTGCCCCAGATGAATTCACAAACCAGTATCAAAAGATGATCTTTGAGTTCTTGGAGATTAAATACAAAATTAAGAAAACTATGAAATGTCTAATAGTATCATTTTTCTAAACTTAACAGAAATTTCTCTTATATAGTTCTTGCTGCATTAATTTTAGGATTGGTCTGATAAGCATTGTCCGCCAGTTCTGTTCATAAAGAAATTTAATTATAATTGAATCATGGTATGATTTAATTAAAATATTTTAAATACATGGACTAGAATTACATTATCTTGAAACCCTTTTCCTTTTTGTGCCTTTACTTGACTTCTGAGAGAAATTGACAGTATGCTTTTTACCTAATACTTTGAAAATCTAAAACCAGAGTTCTTGAAGCACCCCACATTGAATTCTCTAATGCCTTCCTAATTACCAAATTCAATTACCTTTTTCTCAACCCTCAACCTATTTGGTGATTATGTTATTCATTATCTCTCCTGAAAACTCTATCAACCTTTGGCTCCCATGATCCCTTTGACCCTACTTCTATGACGGATTCTTTCCAGGGGTCTTTTCCTCCATTCTCCTTTTCTCTGCTAGCCTGGTTCTGCTCTAACTTCCTCTTACTCATTTCCATTCTTCACAAAGTTGATTGGTGATACCTTACCATGGGACATCCTCTTTGAGGAATGGCAATCTTGGAAATCAACCCCTTGACAAAAGCTACTAAAAAAGTGAGACAAAATAATTTAAAAATATGTTTTAGGGAAATCAGTGAATGCCAGTGTTGACTTAATGCACGAAATGTGAGAGAACAGAAATCCAGAGAAGTACATCTAACATTCAGACCTCTTCTGCTCTCACAAAATGTAACAAGTAGAGGAGGCTAGAGGTCAAAAATCAAAGTCTGCAATCTTCCAAAAGACTGACCCTGGTGAGTCAACCTTGAATTTGGACTGGGGCCCCAAAGGGATATCTTCTAGGACTGAAGTGACAACCAAATAAATCACACCTTGTATCCCCTGAAGCTTGATTTTGAGTTACTTATGCAAAAATTTCAGGCCTCAAGGTTGAATTCAGTTTGTCTGGATGATTAGATGTGGCGATGTTAATTTAAAATTCTCTTTGGTGGAAAATGACATTTTCCTAGGATGCAAAACTAATTTCTGTAAATTAAACCTTAAACTTAATATCCATCACACAGTCAAAGGTCACCAGAAACATAAGGAGAGAACATTCCATCAGTGAGAAGCAAGAGACATGATAGACAACAGAACAGACTCACTGTTTCTCAAAGGTATCAGAATTATTTGACATAGATTATAAGTATATACCCTCAATATTTGAAAGGAGATATATGGCAAGCTTTAGTCTGGGGCAGAAAATAGTAAAGTTACATAAAATATTTGAGAAATAACTATGTAGATATCATAAACTGAAAAATAGAACTAAAATAAAAAATTCAGTGGTGTTGTGTTGGAGCAAATTAGACATATATGAAACAAAAGCAGGTAAAGTAGAATAAAGACCTAAAAAATAATCATCATCCAGAATGAAAAAAAAATTCATAACAAAAACCAAGAGGTATTGAGCAGGAGAGAAAGTGGGAGAATGGAACAAAAGGGAGTACAAAAGAATACAATAGTAAAGTGTTTAAATAAGTTTAAGTAGAGTTTCAGAATGAGAAGGCAGGGAAAATGAGGCAGAAGCAGTATTTGAAGAGATTAAAGGTTCAGAACTTCCAAAACTGATAAAAGACATCAATTCATAATTTTAAGAAACCCAAAGAATCCTAAGCAAAATAACTAAAAAGAAATCTAAAACTAGATGCATACTAGTGAAACTGTAAAAAGTCAGACACTCTTCCACATGGCCGGAGAGAAGCCATATAGTCCCTTCTTTACATAGAAATTCTAGTATTTGTTTCTTACCGAAGGCATCTCATACTAGTTCCGTAACTAATTAGAGATTTTGCTCCAAAATATTCCAAGTTAATTATGCTTAAGTTTATAAAGAGAAAAAAAAAAGAACTTTAAGTCTTTCAACTCTCTTTTGATGCCTTCAAAAGCTCACGTTGCATTTTCTTAATTGGAAAATCTTTTAAAATGTGATTTAAACATAAACTAAGAGATAATTTATTTCTTAAATGGTGAGATTTTTCAAAGTAGCTCATGTTCTTGTTTTCTGTCTTTACTGGAAAATGAACTGCCATTAATAAAGGAGATTATAGATGTCACAGAGTGTTATATATGTCCTATCAAATGTACAGATATAAATGAGCTTAAAAACAATCTCCAAATAAGAAAAACAAAACAAAACAACAAATCTTCCCTTTTATTTTCTTCAATTAGGGAAAACATGTTATGGAAACTACAGTATTGGACATAGTTGTCAAACAGATGTTGCATGTGGGTTATATAGTTAGGATTTTTAGTCTTTAAAAATAATTAAGGTATAAATGTTGTATGACTTATATATTTAAATGTGAAGTAAGTGTTATGTCAAATTGTCTGAAATAGCTCTGCTAGGAAACTCTCTTATTGCAAATTCACTCATTTCATTCAAGCCCCTGTCCTGGCAAAAGACAGAAAGAGACACAGATGGAGACAGAGAGAGATATGGAGGCACCTCTCAGAGGATTCTCAGTACAATTTTGTAGCCTTAAAAAAAAATAACATTGTGAAATTCAAAAGCTCTGAAATACAACTGTTGTGTGTATTTTTCTTATTTTATCTGACCATAGAACCTAACTGGAATTGACAAAAGACTATTTCTATTCTTCATTTTAACAATTTTGGGTGAGTTTACTACAATATTTCTTTTGCTATCAAATCTGCTACAAAATATATAGAATGTTGGATTAAGCGGGGTGTTGGGTGTTCCATAATACATGGTATACGCACCTTTTTTAAACTCTAACATATACCAAATTCCAAACACATCTGGCACTGAAGTTTTCCAAGTAGGATATATTCTTATACAAAGCAATAGCAAGGATCTGTTGGTGGCATATGTTTATAAATATATCATCACCTCCAAACAAGAACAGATATGTCCAAAATTAACTAATTATAAGATTGGAGCTCTTGGGAGTTTTCTGAGGGGGGTGTGTTCAGAAAGCAGTGGGAAGAGAAAAAGAAAGGATTCTCATCTCTACAGTTCACATTTGTGGATAATTTGTTGAAAGTTTTATTTAATAATGAAGATTGACACATTTCTAAAAGTCATATATCACCACTACATTTAGAAGACAACATCTACTCAATAAAAATCAGCTTTCAATGTTGATAGAAAAAAGAAAGACAAAAGAGTATCGAGATCTTGTTTCAATAGTTTTTTGTTGTTGTTGTTTTGTTTTGTTTTTTTTCCTGTAACTTGAAGTCAAGGAGATTCCAAAAATATGGATAGATTGGTAAACTGGCTATTTTCCTCTACTTTAATCTTCTCTACTTTAATCTTCAAAATCTTGGGCTAGAACAGGACACAATTAGGGGTCTATTTAATATGTATTTTTGCCTAAAGGTGTATGTTCTAGAATTAAAAAGTCATTGAAAATAGAAACAAATTAACAAACAATAAGCAAAAGAGATTAGGCTTTTTAAAAAAGATTCTATTTTTTTAAAGACTTTATTTTTAATCAGTTTCTACATCCAATGTAGGGCTCAAACTCACAACCCCAAAATCAAGAGTTGCATGCTCCACTGACTGAGCCAGCCAGGTGCCCCCGAAAAAAAGATTCTAATTAACCCAGTGATCTTTACTTCCTTGTTAGATAGAAGCATATGAATAATAAAAAAAATGAAATACCAAATTACATGTCATTATCAGACATTCTTTGGAAAATCAAATACACTCCATGTATCTTGTTGGAAAACTGGCAAATGTATGCCATAACAATTAGGAAGGGAATGAACCATAAAGGAGTAAAAAAGAATAAAAGCACAAGTTACCAAGACTGATAAGTTCTGATTTAAATACATATACATAGTTTTTCTGTAGTAAGAAAAGTAGGTCATATATACATAACTATGAAGATCTTGAGTGACTGAAGGACAGAAATTAGGCATACCTAAGGTTTAAATAAACATACTTAAATAATAGAACAGTCTTTAGAGTAATAAGAATGCTTTTTAATTTCTAATATAAAAACATAATAATAAATTTATGAAGCACAGAATAATCTTATAATAATATAGATTAAGAGGAAGATAAATTTATTAAATCATCTCTACAAATAGATATATGCAATTTACCCTAAGAAAATGTTCCAATTGTTAAAGACAAATTAATTCAGACCATTCAAGTCTTTGTTTGTGTATATGTATTTTTTTGTCTTTTAATTTTTTTATGTGAATTAAAGATGCAGGTAAGGAAAAATAACTAGGATGGGAGAAATCCATTACCTTCCTTTCAAGGGGGATAAGAGAAAACCTGAGAAGAGAAATATAGTATATACAATATAAATATTTAATATGGAGATGGTAGGAGAGATATTGAAATTATATTGACATTTTGAGTTTTGTTTTATGACATTTATTTGTTGTTCTTTATAGTTGGTTTCTTTAAACAACCCATATATCTCTAATTCCATGCTATAGCAAACTGCTGAAATACTCAGGTAGGATACTGAAACAGTTGTAATCTCATATAATATTAGATACAAAATAACTTGGAGAGTCACTGACCATTCAGAGCTCTCTTGAGCTTGGAGTTTAGGACTTTTGCCAGAACAAAAGCTGTGTGATGGAAAAGCTTGCTACCAGAATCTGGGCTTTAGAGTAGCCTTGCAGTGTGCAACAAGGAAACAGCCCTAGAATATTGAACTAGATACTATAATGATTTTATACCTATTTTAAAATGGTGATATTATCAAAACACACAGGAGATGCTGCCAAATATGTGTTTCTTTGCTTTACATTCATTTAACCACAGATAAGGGCCTCAAGGTAAGTACTTCCTGCTACCACCTCAGACTGAGCAACTGTGAAACTGAAGGTTGCCACAGACATTTTTATTTTCCAAAGTGCTGCTTTCTTTACAGTTCTATTTTTGTATTAAACATTTTGTATTTTGTATACATAACTACTGTATACACTACACACATTGCCAAAACAATGGAATATAATATAAATGCAGTAAAGTAAGACTTTAGGCCAATGCTTCTACCAAATAATTTTGCTTATCACCCTGAAATAGTAACTCTTCTTAGCTATGATCAACGCCCTGCCCCGTGAAAGACAATGTCAAGGGAATGAGAGGATAAGACACACACTAGGAGGAAGACACATCAGAAAAGGAATAATTATGGAGACATTAAAAAGATCCATGGTTTCCAGGAGTTGGGGGGAAAAGATATAAAAGGAAACACAGAAGATTTTTAGGGCAGTGAAAATACTCTGTTATGATACTATAATGATAGATGGAAGTCATTACATATTTGTCTACACTTACAGTATGTACAACAGTGAACTCCAACTTAAACTATGGACTTTGGGTGACTATCATATGTCAATGTGGGGTCATCAACTGTAACAAATGCTCCACTCTGGTAGGAAATGTTGATAATAAGCTTATGCATGTGTGAAGGCACAAGGTATATGGGAAATCTCTGTCATTCTTCTCAATTTTACCATGAACATAAAACTGCTCTTAAAATATAAAGTCTTTAATAGAAAAGTTTTTATATCAAACTAAAATGCATTTTAAATTGTCAGTGTTACTTTTATGGGGAAGATAGAAGTGAGTTGATTATATCCGTTATACCTAATATATCCTCACAAATACATACATTAAGAGTTACATATTCAGTAATTTTATGTGTAATACATAATTTTATCTATAATTTAATAAATAAGACTCCATGGCATTTCAGATTAAAATGTACTGCAAAAGGCTTATAATTGTGAGAGTTTCTTTGGCTTATAATTGCTTTTTAAACTACCTTCCCTCACAAAATTCACATCTGAACTGATCTAAGTACGAATAAAACATTCCATCCACATACACACGTGTGTGCATGCACACAGTCACAGGTGTACATACAGGCAAATGGCAATACTTTAATAATATATCAGACCTTTAAAATATACTTAAGGGAAAAATAACTTATAACTGAAAAAAAATCTAAAACATTAAAAGAAATACCATGTAAAAGTAAAATGCTTGAATTGAAAATATACTGATGTTCTTTACCACCTCACACCTCACTTCAGCTGTCCATATCACCTTTTTTATCCAATTCCAACTTTCTTTAGCCCTCTCTTTGTTTCATTAATTTGTCATTAGTATTTTTTTCTTAAATTGTATCATTGTTTCAAACAACATTTGAACTGTAAGATAATTTATGACAGCTTGGTTGATGTACAATTTGTATCTGTCCTGTTTAATGACACAAAGAAACTAAAAGAATAAAAACCTATATAAATGAGTATTCACTGCAGTAACTGTTTAGGACAAATTTTAGGAAGCAATGACAACAAACTATTCTCATTAGGAGTAGTACAAACTAAAATAGTGGGCACAAGTTGTTAGCCTTGGATATTACTGTTTCTTAGGAAGAATATGGAACTTAATTCGTTATGTCCTCAAGGTGAAAGCTCTATTAGATAAATTTGAAAAAAAAAAAAAAGAGAAAAAAAAAGTTGTTTGGGGAAATAAAAATCTACGGTTACCTTCTGCCACTAGATGGAGCCCAGGCATCTATATGGCAAAATCCTCATTATGTTTACATGTGGCTATATTTGATTATTTAGAAACTCCTATAGGAGTAGTATAATCTGAAGGAGGAATGGGGAGACCAAAGATGTTTTTTAGACTGTAGTCTCTTGGTGAAATGAAAATTAATTAAAAGTAGATATTGCTTCTATTAAGGTTTTTTTTTTTTTCTTTTGGTCTTTTTTTTTTTTCAATACAGATTCTCTAACATGCAAAGCACATAGGCCTACCTCTCTAGTTTCATGCCTGCCTCTCAACATTCTATCTTGCAAAGGCTTCCTCAGAATTATTAACAATGCTTTTAATATTCTAGTTTCATTTTTCTTATTTTTTTCTGAACCCATTGATCATATGAAACATTCAATCCTGATCTTGATCATATGTATCTCTTATATGTGGCAACAATGACTGCATTTAAAGAAGTGGCTTTCTCTCTTGTGAGGAAATGGCAAAACTCTGATCATCCATATGGGATGGAAAATAAGTTCATAAATGACAAATAGCCCACTTTGGACAAACAGATACCATTCATTTTGTTGTGAGCTTCATCTTTAGGCCTCTGGGAAGTAGGGTACTAATAGAGGAAGGGTTCCTATGTGGAAAAGGCATGGGGAGAAAGAAGACAGACTTGGTACATTCTGCCTTCAATATTTAAACTGGTCAGATTTCCAAGTATTATCTTGGAAAAGATTTAAAAAAACATAGTCCCAGGGGGCGCCTGGGTGGCACAGCATTTAGGCGTCTGCCTTCGGCTCAGGGCGTGATCCCGGTGTTATGGGATCAAGTCCCACATCAGGCTTTTCTGCTATGAGCCTGCTTCTTCCTCTCCCACTCCCCCTGCTTGTGTTCCCTCTTTCGCTGGCTGTCTCTATCTCTGTCGAATAAATAAATAAAATCTTCAAAAAAAAAAAAAAATAGTCCCAGGACCAACATGGGAGAAATTTTGTAAACTGCTGAACAGTTTGCAACCTTTCAAAAAAACAGAATTTTGACGTTTGTAGTCCAATGTAAATTATTTCAATTCTTTTTGATATATCCTGAAAAATCAAAACATATAGCATTTGTGATTTTGCCAAGACAGAGATTTGAATTCCATGTTGTGTTATGAGCCTCTTAGCTTAAGAGCTGTTCTAGTTAACTGCCTAGAATATGTGTTGCAACTCAGCTCTGTTGTCTCAACTTATTATTTATGAAAGAAACATTTTCTGACTTTTCTGACAAAGTTCCTCTATATCTTCATTTTTATATTTTCTGATTCATATTTGCAATTACTAGAAAAATAGCTAAAGATTGAGAAAGCATGAGGCTAAGGTTCAGTGAAGAAGGAGAAACCAGTGTTGGCGGAGGCAAAACACCTTGGGATAGGAAGAATATATCAGCTACCAAAAACAGAACTTGCACCTGGATACCAGAAAGAAAAGGAAGAAGGGTGGAAGTAACTGGACTGAGCCCGAGGGATCTTCCTGAAGCTTCACTTGCTTCCTCACATGCAAAAATCATGTGTTTAGCAACAACAATTTATCAGCTACTGAGCTTGGGAAGATACATATCTATAAATGCAAGCTAGTTATGAAACTTAGGAGTTTGATGAGAAAAAATATGAGAAAATAGACAATTGTGGTACATCAATATAAGAAATACAAATTACAATAGAATACTATGGGAAGTTTATCTTCCTCTGGGGTGTATAAATTTGGAAGTGAGAAGGAGAGAGAAGAGGCTTCCATGAGACCATGATATGGTGATTCCTTAAGCTATTAAAAATTCAGGCAAATTAAGGAAGGAGGATTGTGATTGAGAGCAAAGAAAGGAGATTCTTCTCATAGGTACTCTTCCCAGGCTGGAGTAAACCATGAAAAATTCACTTCTTCAGAGAGGAAGGTACCAAGATAATTGAAAGAAAAAGCTGGGCTGGAGAAGCTTATCATAAAGGGTCTTATCATACTCTGATGCTCAGAAGCAGCCATTGAGGGTTTTAGGTGAAGAAAAGTCATTATATTTTTATTTCAAAGTAATCAGTATTCCTTTAAAAGTAAGTTTTAGAGTGTCTTTTGAAGGCTAAGTCAAATCACATTACTGCTCAGCCCAAAAATTCCCATGTTTTTGTTACACTAGCCAACAAGTCTCCCCAGAGTCTGTCCCACTCCCCTCCCCTTCCATCAACGCTTTCTTTCCACTGATCTTCCAGCTCTTTCTTAATTAAACACACCACTCATCCCCCCATAGCAGGGCTTGGAACCATCCTTTCCGCCTTTCTGGACTCCTGTTCTGTAAAATAACAGTGCAGCCTGTTCCTTTAGGTGTTTGCTGGGAGTTCGCAGAGAACACATACATTCTTTGCAATCCTTCCGCTCCCATGCCCAACTGCCTCTCAAACTGCCTTACTTTGCTATTGCTCATATCTGACTTATCACCATGTAACATAGTATCTATTCTATTAACTTATTTCCATAGTCGATCTTCTTTACTAGCATGTAAGCCCCCCAAGGGCTCTGATTTTTGTGTGTATTGCTATTGATATATCTTAGAAGCTGAGACAATTCCTGCCACATGGGTAGGCCCATTAAGTGTTTTTTTTCAATTAATTAAATCATTGTTGGTAAAAATTGTTATTAAAAATTTCAGTGATGAGGACCTCTAACTCAAGTTGAGTAGTACAGAGTGAGAGCCTCCACAATCAAATTAGAAGCTCTGAAGAACATGGCGAGATATTTTTTATTCTTGTGCCACCCAGGGCCAGGTAAATAGTGAATACTTGCTTGATGGGAAAACATTTGTTTCTGAAATGAAAATGAGAGAAGACCAACTTGAATTTTTCTGTACTATCCAAGAGCAATAACCTAGCGACTAGCAGGTGCCATTTTTACATAGTTAATATCAATTGACACTATAGCTGCCATTTATTGGTATCTATATAAAATATGTTTTGTTTTGTTCATTTTCATATTTTATCTCCTCAAACCAGTGAGATTCCCCTCCCTCAATTTTACAGAAAGGGAAACAGAGTGATCATGGGATAAGAAGTGATAACTTTCTAATTCGAACCCACCTCTATTTGATGGAGGGCATAAGGGAGATTCACAGCCCATGAAAGTCTTTTCCTGTTGAGTTTGGTGGAGGGGATGCAGTCTACTATAGTCAATAGATTATCAGCCCTAAGCTTTAGATCAGAGGACTAAAAAGAAAACAAGACATATATTTATAATCGAGGAATTTATGGACTGGGGAAGAGAAAAAATTATCACTCATTTATAGAAGATAGGGCATCATTTATTTTTGGTACAGTAGACTTAACTGTAAGATGTTATAGTATAACTTGCCAAATATTTTTGAGACTACTATTTTTTAAACATCACAATCCTTCTCTAATCACCAATGATAAGCCGAATTATTTCAAAATACTATGGAACAAATACATTCATCTGCCAACCTAGTACTAAGAAAAAAGAATCTTAACCTTGAAATTTAATTAGTTCCTCACTTAAACCTCCTCCTCGACTAATTTTGGTATCAAAAAAGGAACTGATGACTTGGTAAAACAATCTGTATATGTGTAAAAGAAGATTTTGACAGTCAGTGATGTAATTTCTGCATCTGAGTTACCAGCAAGTTTTAAGCTTTTCTGGTATTAAGCATTCCCTTTACTTCAAATTCTGGCATTTGACTGCTTGAATTTCTATAATAGCCTTCACTCTGCTGGTTCTCACCAGCTACACACATTTTTTCTGAGAAACATATGCCTCCATACTTAATCTGCTTATAGACACAGTGTATTTTCATTGTTAATAGCATGGATTTTAAAATCAAATATTCTTGTATGCAGGTTACAGCTTGCTAGTTAAGTGACCTTGAACAACACACTTAACACACACTCTAAGTCTCACCCTCTTTATCTGACAAATGGAGGTATAGAAATCAGCTTAGCAAATGCTCTCAATGATCTACACTTTCTGGTATAGAAAGTATACTTTTTGGTATACACTGTTCCTATAAGATCCTCCCACAATGAACCAGAATTGGTTCTGTGTCAGCCATAGAATATGGTAGAAGTGACGGCTTGTGACTTCTAAATATAGGTTATAAAAGACATTACAACTTTCCCCTTCTCCTCTTGAATTGTTCACCTGCACAAGCCAGATGCCATGTTTTAAAAACATTTAAGCAAGCGGGCACCTGGGTGTCTCAGTTGCTTAAGTGTCTGCCTTCAGCTCAGGTCATGATCCCAGGGTCCTGCGATTGAGCCCCACATCGGGCTCCCTGCTCTGCCAGGGAGATTGCTTCTCCCTCTCCGTCTGTCTGCTGCTCCCCCCCGCCCTGCTTGTGCTCTCTCTTTCTCTCTCTCTGTCAAATAAATAAAATCTTAAATAAAACAAAACAAAACATGTAAGCAAGCAAGTGGAGAGGTTTATATGAGGATGAACTGAGGTCACCAAAGTCAAAAGCTAGTACCATCTTGCTAACTTTAGAAGTGGGTCCTCCAGTCCTAGTCAAGCCTTTAGATGACTTCAATCGCAGCCAATATATGACTACAACTGCAAGAGAGACCAAGTAAGGACTGCCTGGCTAAGTCTTTCTTGAATTCCTGACCAAAAGAAGCTGTGAGAAATTAAAATGATTATTACTGTTTACGCCCCTGAGGCTTATGATAATTTGTTATAAAGTCGTAACAACTAACATGAGTAATATCTGATTGAATTGTTGTAGGGATAAAATAAGGAAATATATACAATGAGGTTAATGTAGTGACAAGCACATAGTACATGCTTAAAAATACTGTGGTAGATGCCATTAAAATTATGTGTGCGTATGTGTGTGTGTGTTTGTGTGCGTGTGTGTGCCTGTGTAGCTGAGTGCTTAAACCTAGATAAAAGAGAAAGACCAGTCTCATAGTGTCTCTACTTGATGGGCTAGATTGTATTTCCCAGCTCCCCTTTTAATTAAGAATGGTCATGTGACTAAGTCCTGCCAATGAAATGGGAGCAGAAGTTAAAATATGCTGCTTCCAATATGGCCCCTAAACCTTCTAATGGACAATATTCTACTTTGCATTTACTCTTCCTTAATAATGGAAAGAAAGAGAAGCCTCATGATTTGGAAGGAGCCTGGTTCCTAAAAGACCACATAGAAGGCTACATACCAAATAAGAACACTAACAGTGATCTTTGAGGATGAAGAAAAAAAAAAAGAAAGAAAAGAAAACAAAAGTCTTTTACTGTGGTAAGCCCCTGATACTCTGGAGTTTATCCATTACAGTAGAGAGTGTGATGTTAACTAATATACACCTTCACTGGACACTGATATCTTCTTCTCAATCAGGACTATCCTCTCTATTATTGGCAGTGTTCTCTGTGCCTGGTTCTGATATATCACAGAAACTGAACAGTGCATGAAAAAAATTGATCTCAACTGTTAAAAGTAGGATCTGTCTCATCAGAAACATCCACTGAATCGATGTAAAAGAGATTTTGTCTTCAGGGACTAATTCAAAACACTTCATATATATTTTAATATATTTCCTCGTTTAATCCTCTTTCTGATATTTTACCACATTTTCCCCCTTCACTTGCCCATTTCAGCTACAGCTTCTGGTCCACCGTAACCTGGTATCCAGATTTTCCCACTACTAGCTGTCTGACTTCGGGGAAGTCAAAATATGAAACAAGGTCTTTCTTGTATAATTCCAAGAATAACTAATGTGAAATGATATAGAGTAAATGGAGTGAGGGGCCCATGAGAGTACCTAGTACTTACTAGAGGCCAAATAAATAATAACTATTATTATTCAAGATTATAATTATTTACTGAAATTACTTATATTTATATTCATTACCAAAATGAAAATATATTTCACCTTTTTTGGATAAAAAATGGTATCTAAAACTATATTTTCACATTCAGATTATCTGGCAGATGTTTCAAAGTAGTATCAATATTTCACATTACAGAATAAATTACACGATATTCTCTGGGCATATAGAAGTTAAATGGATCAGTCCCTCTTATTTTTTTTAACCTTGAAATCTCTCTGTCAATAGAAATTCTTCATGAACACTAGAAGGACAAGTTCGTAGCCCAAACATATAACCAGAAAATTGAACTCAACTCTGTTTTACCATAATATCTTGTACTAATGGATGATACACCTAACAAAATTTAACAAGCTTGCTGATATTTATTTCAGAGCACCACTTTGTAGCCTGAAATGGATACTCATCTCAGCAGGTGCCAAGACTCAACAACAACCCACTTTCAAGTTACATGCAAATTACACACTGAAATTCTATAAAGAAAACACTCTACTCCTTTCCCCTCAAAATAGAGTTCTTGTGCAATAGTCTAATGAGAGTATACTTAATAGATACAGTAACTGAATTGGGGAGAGAAATCCCTTCTGGCTTAAAGAAACATCAAAGTCCATTTCATAAATGACAAATAAAATGTGACTTCCTTTCAACAAAACACACACCTTGATGCTGATTCTTTACCATATTAACAAGGGATTTAGAGTCCATACATTCCCTTTGAACTTGGTAGTAAGTTTCAATGTACTTAGCATGTTGATGTTAAATGTGGCCCTGACAAGTGCTAATTTATACCCTTTGGGTTACTTGATACTCTCTATAGAGATGCACTACTGAATTAGAAAGAAAACAAAAAAGACAAGAAGAAGAAGGGAAAAAAAAAGCAAGCAAGCAAGCTACTGCCATGGGTTCCAACATTCATTTATAAAGAAAATGACTACATGATATCATCAATATTTAAAGTGCTTAGCAAGGATACTGATTATATAAATTATTTCACACTAATTTAGACATCATAATCAATAGTTAAAAGCATGACTGTAATAAGTATCTGGGAAAAGTGGTTAAAATAATTGTAGTTTGGTACTTGATAGTCATTTTTTTTGCAGAATTTCTAACTTCCAACTGTATTTATTCCTAAAATATCTCTTCTCCCAGTAATCTCAATATATCAGCATTTATTATAGACTCACTATTTTAAATATCCCATAAAAGTTACCATAGACTATAAGCAAGCCCAAGCAAGAATGAAGGAAGCAAGTCACCAAGGGAAGGAATTAATTTCTCACAGCACAAAGAGGATTCCTGAGAGCAGGAATGTACCAAATTATGTAAAAGGAAGTGTTACAAGTGCCTTTACTTTCTCATTTTTTTTTACATGTAAAGAACTATTAATGAATGACTTAAAAAGTGGCCAAGGAAAAGAGGCAAAGAGGAGGGAAGGACTCAAGAAGCAAATCTGAAACTCTGCACATCATCTTGAATGATTTACTAGAAGGTAAAATTTCAAATCTCATTCTGAAGTCTCAGACAAGAATGAAAATCACTTACCAAAATGTGTTATTTATGCCCTTGTTGATTAGTTTATTTCAAGGAATGTGTATGCACTAGTTTGCTTATTTATAACAAAAATTATTTGCTTTCAAATAATAACATCTTTGAGGCATTTTAGGAAAAAAGATCACTTTATTATATTTTCCTGTTGTGATATCAGAATGACTGAAAGTAGGTGATTAGAAACTACCAATCTGCTGTGGCTTCAACATTGCCCTCCCCTGAGGCAGTGGATTATTTCTACATCATAGTATCTGTTAGTTAATACCAAAGGCTTCACCCAACTTCAAAGCAGAGATATTAAAGGCTCACTTTCCACTACAAGCAGGTGTATTTTTATTAGCTTTCTCTTTCAAAATTGCTATGACTTCACTTGCAGATATCCCGCCAACAGCCATTATTGAAAGCCTTACTATAATTGCTAAGTTCCATGCAATGTCTGAAGCACAAAACCAATGTCACTCGCAGCCCTCCAACAATTGACTGAAACCAAGTGTTACATCATTAAAGCTGAATTACAACACACCCATGGCGTGTTTTCCATGTGTGCTATTTTAAACAATAGTAGAGCAAAACCTGGCTATAAATTCACAGATCCCCAATTTGTTCAAATTCATGAACAATAAGAGCTGTCTGAATGCCTTTTCTGGCTCTATTTTAGTCAGAAATGTCATGTACCAAAATTAAATGTCTGTTTGGATTTAACTGGAGATGGAAATGCTAGCTTTATGTTGTAAATTTAAACAACCTGCCACAAAGGGAGACTCACATTTGTATCACTTGGGAAGGCGTATTCATCTCTAATTGCTCAGGGTAACACAAATAAACTAATGTAAAGTGTTCGGTTTCTTAACTGGTTTTGTATAGAATAAATCAGATGAAGTGATGAAGGCATGGGTTTTTAGTGGGTTCAGATTGGATTTCTTTCCTTTGATACAGTTGGATGTGGAATCCATGCATTCCGTTATTATTAATGACTAGGAAGTTTTCTGGAAATTCATGAAAATTCAGTAAGACATTCATTAGTGCTGATAAAAAATATTAGCAGCACACTCATATTACTTTTTCTTTTCTAATTAGGTTCAACCTATTCTATTAGTCAGTGATCTAAGTGGAAATATTTCTTCTGCTGTAGTGGTACGCAAAGCTATTATAATTACTTTTTAAAAAGGTCGACAACTTTTTTATTCAGCTTCAGTGATTTTATGGTGCCTAGATTCCACCGGAAAATATTTAGTCACTCGCTTACTTGGATAGAAATCCATCACCTGGAATAGAAATCATGGTTAACGTGCCAGCATCTTTGTGCAGACAGGCCCTGAAAATATATACTAGGTAGGGCCACTGCCAAATGACTTGTGTCTGGCCAGCACTACCTTTCAAATGTTTTCTGCATACCAGTCACTATTAAGATTTATTGTAGCCTGTGTAGGTAAATATATTTTAGTTTTCATACCCATAACTTAGATAATACATTAGCAATGTACACTCTACATATTACCTGTCCTCAGTTGTGGTTTCAGTAGCCGCTCACAATATTCATATTTCTCACCAAAACCTAACAAGGGTCTTCATGTTACTTTTAATAGATCACAGTAAACCAAACGCAGGAGTTTCGTATATTTTACTAATCCCTAGAGAAATTAGTTTAGTTTCTTAAACATACCCCTATCATGAGAAAATACATCTTGATAAACAGAAGACCTACGCCAAAATATATGAGAGAACTGGGCCCTATAAAAATATACAATAATCCCAAAGCTAAGTGCTATGCCAGGCAAAATCAACTAACTACTTCTGCACTCTATTATTTAAATCCTTGCATTCATGTAAAAAGTAAATAACTTCTACACACACAAACACACATATACATACACATCAAAAAATGTTACGGGTCATCACTTCTACCACATTCAATTTACATCACAAATTATGACAGCAAAAGAAATCCATCATAACCACCAAAGGGGGAAAAAAACCCAAAAAACTATGTTCTCACCACAAATATATGTCCACCCAGTTCTTTCCTTTATTTAGAAAATCACAGTGCCAACTGAATCAAAGCAACCATACTATTTTAGGGTTTATTTGTTTTCTTTAAATTTGGCGGACACTGTTCTTTCCTATAAAATTGGTTGACTCAATACGGAAAAAAATATCCACCATTAACTTTCAGCATACCCACTTGTTATTCTTCATTTTGCATCCCAAAATTAATCTTACTGATTCATGTTTAAGGATTGCTGTTGAATAAAAAAATATTTTATGAAGTTATGTGCTCTGAGTTAATGCATTTGGGGAAATTTAATTGTCATTTAAATATGTGCCACTGAATATATTAATCACATTCTTTAGTTTGTAGGATCTGGGCTGTTATACCCATCTTCAAGTATTTGTCATTTGACGATTTCGTGTGTTTTGATACACAGTGAGAAAGGCATAGAGAAACTAATCTGTGTGTTATTCCAATTTAAACATATCTACCAAGTCCTAAGCTGTAGCATTTACATGATTACAAGGCATTTATTAAGTAATTGCTTATCAGACCCTACACGTATTTCAGCAAATCAAGATGGCCTAGACTGTATTTACATTTAGACCATAATTTTTCCAAACCACATAAACAAAACCATTTTGACACCTGGTCCTTTAAAGTTCACGAACTTCAACATCTGAAAACATGTGCAGGACTGTCAAACATTGCAGTGCTCTCCCTGGGGGCAGCTGAACATATGTAACTGTGTATATCACAACGTCATACGCCATTGCATTCTCTTGAAAGAAAGTAACTGGGCCCTTTTATCTGGGCAGCAAAACATCCCAGCCCTGAATCCGTGAGATAAGGAGCAAGGACTCTAAGGGAGGAAGAAGCTTAACTGTAGCTACAGGCTTTCTAAAGTTGGAGTTCAGCATACCCACTCGTTCTAAATTTCCTTTCATTCAAAACCCATATATAGTAGCAAATAATAATGCTGGAAGTACACAAGAGGGAAGACTGTAAGCCAAAAATCACATTCCAATAACTGTGCATATTTTATGATTATATAATTTATATGCTCAATCACTCCAGGTGGGAGAAAAAAGACAAAGTCAAAAGGGGAGCTTGGCAATAGAGGAATGACTATCCATAAACCTGGGGTGTGTCCCATAGCTTAGAAAAGCTAAAAGGTACATCTGATGACATCTACTACCCCAGCTGCTCATCTCTGCCTTGTCAGAGATCTTCCAAGCTGAGCAAATGATTTTGGTGAAAGGGGCAGATGAGAAGGCTGATTAAATCCACCCTTACCTGTGAAACAGGCATCATCTCCCCGGAGAAGTGTTCTTTATCATTCTGCCAGGGGGAAAGGGGAGGGCCAGTTGCACCCCACCTGCTTACCCTGCACAGTCTGAAAGCTTGCTAGCGATAGGGTCACAAAATGCAGCAGCAGCAGCAGCACTGCACAATATCTTTAGCAGTCTTCGTCCACCTGTCTCTGAGTGCAACGACTGGCTGAGTCCAACCAGCTGTTTCTTACATTTACCAGATTGCTGGCCCTTTTGACCATGGGCAGATAAATTAAGGCACCTGGGCTCCACCTTTCCAACTCTGAATAGCAAAAGGAAGCTACTCTCCAGTGGATTCTGTGCTCCAGCAATTAACTGAAGAAAACGATTAAAGGCTCCAAGGCAGATGTAATAGAGGATCTGGGGTTGTAATTAAGCAGTGACTTGGGATGGCTGGAGGGAATATATCATGAAAATTTTATCTCCAGTGGAGAGGACTGTTTTCTAAGTACTTTAGATATACTTTCATGTATGTGAACAAAGTTTCTGTTTTTTTAAATCACCCACAGAAATTTTAATTTGATTTCATCTTTTTTTAACATTACTTTTCAATCGAGGTGAAATTCATATAACATAAAAGTTATGTGAATATATTTTTAACTGTAGATAAGAACAATATAATTACATTTCAATCATTCAAATTAACAGTTACACAAAACATTCTGTTTCTGTATTTCTGCTTTTCAGACTTGGTAGCTGTGAAGCTCTGACCTTCTTAGATTATCTAATTTGAAGGTCAACATTGATGGAGGTGACTTTCAAAACTCTTCCATATGTATATACCTCCACAGGCCTCGGCTTTCCTGCCACTGCAGTCTCTATTCAGGAACCAGAAGACCTAGCATTTCCATGCATCCTCAAAATTAAACCAAATTTATTTTTTTTAATTAAACCAACTTTAAAATAAATTTATCACTGAATTTGTAAATGAAAAAAATAAAGAGATGGATGAAAGTTAATTTCAAAAAAGAAATTTCATGAGCCCTATGCCAAATCTTTCATTAAAAATGTAGTGCACAGAATAGATCATCTTCACCTAATTGCACTGCCCTTAAGTATTTATATCTATTAGATCTTTACTTTGATACAGATCAATGTTTGGGAGAGGAAGTTGAATCCCAGATGCTTGATAATGCACTGAAGAACTGGTAATGATGCCAAGTTATTACCTAATCTGTTCTCTTATATGTATATTGGTTAGAATGCAGTTTTTAGAAAGTAGATGGTAACTGGTGGTTCTCAAACAATTTTGATCAGGAATAATGATTATATAGATTAATTATATTTAAATAAATTCAAATAAAGTAACATGGGTAAGTGATGAAACTGTTGCATGTTTGCATTTTTGTAGTTAGAAAGGAAACATCCTATCTCTCCAAATTAATCACCTCCATGGTTCTTAAAATAGATGTCTCCCAAATTTATATCTTCAGCTTCAACAACTCCTATTATTTCCAAACTTGCATTTCCACACATAGATACAGAGCAGGCAATTGGATACGTAGGTCTGAAGTTCAACAGAGAAACCAGGAAAGGTTACATAAAATGTTACGTCAATAACATTTAGAAGGAATTTAAACCCATGAGACTGAGTTGAGATTATACAACGCAATGAAAGCAAGAGAGAGGACTGAGCCCCAAGGAATTACAGGAATTGAGGTTTAGAGAAAAAGCTGGTTCTAGCAGCTACAAAGGAGTGGCTAGTAAGGCAGGAATAAAACTTGTAAGAGTGCATTGCTGTGGAAACTAGAAGGAATGGGGGAGGAGGGAAAGGTCAAGGTTGTTGCCTTGAAATTTAACTTAAGTGAATTCATAAATGTCTACCCTTTTCCATCTCAGGAAATTTTATTCATCTTTAAAATCCAGTGTTAATGACTTTACTGGCAAACTCTCCCTATTCCTTCTCATCTCCTACCCTTACCACGTAGTTAGACCAGGCTTTATGTCAACCTCATCATATTTCCTCCAAGGTTTTAAGCAGTTTCATCAATAAAAGTGCTCAAAATGGGAGTATTTTGAAGTAGTTAAGAGATCTGGTCTTGCTATCCTGATCAGACTTTTTAAAAAAATAGCTTATTTCATTAACATATGTATTTAGAAAGGGATTGTCACATGTGCTACTATTCTGATCAATATTGTCGTCGTTTTTATTCTTTATGTGGGAGTGTAGTATAGTAGCAAAAATGCAGGGTTGCCTGGGTGGCTCAGTTGGTTAAGCATCTGCCTTTGGCTCAGGTCATGATCCCAGGGTCCTGGCACGGAGCCCTGCATGGGGCTCCCTGCTCAGTGGGAGCCTGCTTCTCACTCCCTCTGTCCCTCTCCCCTCCTCCCTCACTCCTTCCCTCCCCAACTTGTGCTCTCTCTCGCTCTGCTCTCTCTCTCTCAAATAAATTTTAAAAAAATTAAAAAAAAAATCAAAAGTACAGACAGAAAAAGGTTTTGAATTCTACCCTTACAACTTAAAGCATATGACCTAGGACAACTCAATTAACTCTTTAGGCCAAAATTTTCTCATCTGAAAAGTGTAGATAATAATATGTCCTAAAAGGCATTGTGAAGAGTAAGTAAAAATGTATACTTAGAATGGAGTAGATAACTTGATAAATATCAGTGGCCTTCTCTTTTATGGATGCTTTGCCTTCCTGGAAACTCACAGGGCACCTGATAATAATTACACAAATAGAAATCTATAAGAAATATCATATTTTCCTACAGGAATTATTAGAACCTGAATTATATATGATATTCAGTCAATGAGAACTTAAAGACTCATTCACTCACCCTTATTTCATCCTAAATTAATGTTTATCAAATTATAACTACAAACTATATTGTATCAAATATTTAAGTAATTTCCTATCCTGAAACCAGCATACCCTGAAGTGATATGAAATATAAGACATGAGTTTCATAGTTTCTGCATTATATTTTTCTGTAATATTAAACACAAAATCTCTGCAAAACTTATATTTGATCTTAGTGATTGCCTTTCAAATGTGATCCTGAATCATGAAAAGGAGAAGAGAGAGATCAATTTATTACTTAGTACTGAAATAATGTAAAAAATTTGTTCTGGTTCTAAACATAGTTTAAAAGTAGAAATTTGTCGTCAATTCATGCACACATGGGAAATGAGATTTAGAAAATAATTTTTCCTTCAGCTACTCATAAAATTCATTGGAAGATACTAGCTATCATGTTCTTCTTACAGATTTGGGAATTTAAGAAAAGAAACAACTTGGCAGTCACTGGGGTTGATAAAAATAAAAAAAGATACAATTTCAAGCTTAAGAGTAAATCAAGAATTTCTCGATTGCCCATTTAGAAAATAATACGTATTTTTGGTCACTGATATATCTAAAGCACCTAATACCCATGGTACATAGTAGTAACTCAGTATTTATTGAATAAACAAATGCATATATGTAATAATTGTAATTATATATAATTAAAAATATTTCTATATAATTATTGTATATAATTTGTATATATAGTTAGTTACATATATATATTGTGTGTATATATAATTATATGTAATTATATATATATTAATTACAAATATTTATGCCCTAATTTCTTTAAGGAGTTTGGGCTTTCTCCAATACATATTGAGTTGTAAGCATAGCTTATTTTGCGGTGGACTAACAGTGTCAGATCTAGAATTAATGTGCATAATAAAAATATCTTGCAACCTGAAATTAGGAATATTATGAATATTTTCTTTGCTTTTTTCCAAAAAAAATGTTTTGCATTAACAATACTCTAGGGCCTCCTGCATGGTATGATGTTTTTTTATGGGTTGAATAAATCTGTAAACTTAAAGCACCTCTCAACTTTTTATCTGAATTAAATAGCTCTTGTTTATATCTATTTGATTCTCTCTGGTGAAGACTTTTCCTGAGATGCACAGAAAGAGAGAAATGATCCTATAGCTCTCGGAGTTTCCCAATTCTGTGCCTCTATCCTGAGAGCGACTATCCTAGTTGAACTCACTGTCACATCTGACCAAGATTATTGCAATAAATCCCTAATGTGTTTCCTGTCACTCAACCATTCCTCACCAATTATTTCTTTTCAAAACCATCTGTGACCACGGTAAAATGTGAATCTAATCAAATGGCTTCTATGCTTAAAACTCTTCAATGGTATGGTTATAATGCCCTGAGGACCAAGTCCCCAACTCCTTAATGTGCATTCTCTACACATCTTTTTCTGCTGCTGCTCTTCTTCATTTTTCTAATATTATCTCTTGTGTTCTTCCACTCTCAGGTAACACTACAGCCATAAAGAACCGATGCGTTTCCCAACACAGCCGGCATTTTCTTACCTACTGGCCTTGGTGTGAACTTCTTAGTCTGCTTGAAATGTGTTTGCTCACAGCCCTTCAGATGGTAAGCTTCCACTCATGCTCAAGATACACACTGCCATCTTGGGTAATCTTATCACACACCACACCTGTATTATGTATGTTTTTCTTCTATGTTCTTTCAGAGCGTAATGTGTATAACTTTAACACATTTATCATAATCTACTGGAATTACTAGTTTACTTGATCACCTCTTCCAAATTCTTAAAGACTAGAATACGGTCTCATTTGACATTTCCTCCCAGTATCTGCCTCAGTACTAGGTAGCAATAATGCTATTATTGTTTTTATCACCATCAACAAGAGGTAGCAATTGCTATTTACCTTACAGCAGAAATCACCCTTAGCACTTTACATAAAATATTTCATTTAATTCTTGTAAAAATTCTGTTATTACCCCCAGAAAGCTTGAAATCTTGCTTACTAATATTCACACAGCTGGTAAATATCAAATCCAGGACCCCAACCAAGATTTGTATGAGTCCAGACTTCCTGTTCCTAACCATTGTTAACAATTCCATCAGAAAGTTGGTACTTAATATATTTGTTGAGTATGTGAGTGACTGGGGGATTTATTAAATCAAAGTAAGGTGAATGGAACATAAAACTTTTAATAAAATGTTAATTCTATTAAAAGTGCTAGTGTAGTTATTGTTTAATACAGCTAAACATTTTCTTATAAATTAAAAGGGGGGCATTTAAATAGATTTTTTTTCAATAGGAAGAAAAATACTGATAATTTCTTGGTAGCTGTAGTAAAAAAATGGGTTAAATTCAGGTAAATTTCAAAACGCATTGATAGTATTCTTTGCCATATAAAAACTATACATTTCAAACTGGAAACAGGCATCTCAAACTGCATATACTGTATATTAGCTTTCAATCAGCAATGTAAACAATGTAACATAAGCATTATATAGACTCCACGTTAAGATAAATGAAACCACTTTTGCCAAGACAGATGTAATCACTCAAATTCCATTGGGAAAGAGGTAACAGCATTATTTGGTCTAGGTCTCAAGTACTTTATTTAGTAAATAACTTGGGTTTTGTTTATTCATTTCTTTATAACACCTATTTCCAACATTTAAACATTACAAAGTGTTTCAAGTATTCTGGACTTAAGATTCAATGGTAAAACATGACACTTGTTAATCTTCCTTCATCAAGCAATTTTTATTTGACAGTTATGGGGATAATTTACTTTAATTACTCATTCTTGAATAGCACCTAACTACTAAGAGAAATATTGTATTGTTACCCTTCCTTATATTTCAAGCCTCCTCATTTCTTTTAATCACAGATATAAAAGCAAAACATAAGACAATTTGAAAAGTTATATTCAGAAAAATTCAACAATTTGATTTTAGCCAAGATACTAATTTCTCAAGTTATTCAAGGATTAAAATCTCAAGAATGAGTTGACCATACGCAGCATATGGCTCTGGAAAACAGTTATTTTAGTGCTGATGGTCAGCAAAAAACAAAGTTGTCTGAACTGAATTGCACCTTATTATTTTTAAAATTAGATCCACTGGTTTAAATTAAAAGTGCATTTTCAAGTAACTTTATAATTTACATTTACATATTTTATGCATTAAACTTTTTTTTCCTATACATTTATTTAAAAAATACTCTTTGGAATGTCAATATGGATCCTTTAAAAAAAACTAGGTATTACATTGACATGAATCAGACTTAATTTTTTTAAATTTTTTTTATTATATTATGTTAGTCACCATACATACAGTACATACAGTACATCCCTGGTTTTTGATGTAAAGTTCGATGATTCATTAGTTGCGTATAACACCCAGTGCACCATGCAATACGTGCCCTCCTTACTACCCATCACCAGCCTATCCCATTCCCCCATCCCCCTCCCCTCTGAAGCCCTCAGTTTGTTTCTCAGAGTCCATAGTCTCTCATGCTTCATTCCCCCTTCTGATTACACCGCTTCTTTATCCCTTTCTTCCCCTACCGATCTTATGAATCAGACTTTAAACGATTCCATGAAAAGTTCCTTTCCACATCTGTTCTCCTGTCATGCAAATTCTCTCCCCAGAAGATTTTAATGTTACTGTTTTTGTGTGTGTGCATGTGTATATATATACTTCCTAGCAAATTTAATGGACATACGACCACATATATATGAATACTAAAAGACCTAGATCCATGCCCTGGTTTTAGGGCACATCTGTAAAATACAAAAAAGATGATGAGGTTCCAATTCTAAAAGAGCTCAAAGGATGGAAGCCAACAACAGCAGTTCATCCCTTCATTTATTTTCATCTCAAAGCTTAAACATCCTTCTTTAACCTCTAATAGGAAATCTAGTCATTTTGTTCTATGGCACAAAGTTATAGGGACTCATGTGCTATCTGTAATTTCTACTTGCTTATCTTGCTGGATATTTATGAACTGAAAGAATCTAAGTCCTGCCTAGAGTCCCTGCCTTCATGGACTCAAACTCTTCCTTGTCTTCAATTCACTGATAACCTAAGGGAAGGCAGACTCGGGATGGCCAAATCTTTTTTTTTTTAAGATTTTATTTATTTATTTGAAAGAAAGAGAGACAGCCAGTGAGAAAGGGAACACAAGCAGGGGGAGTGGGAGAGGAAGAAGCAGGCTTCCAGCAGAGCAGGGAGCCCGATGCGGGGCTCAATCCCAGGACCCTGGGACCATGCCCTGAGCTGAAAGGAGACACTTAATGACTGAGCCACACAGGTGCCCCCAAATCATTGAAATTTTCAAGAGAGACCATTAATCCAAGTTCTTCAAGCCTCCTGATTTAAAAATGTTGGTAACCTATCAAATTTTAAATTAAACACAAATAGCTCTGTGCAGGACAAATAAAAGCTTATGAACCCTGAGTTTCAGGCTAGAATCTGCTGACTGGTAGGCACCTAAATTAAACAAAGTCTGTTATTGTCACTACCCTGATACTAGAGGGAGAATTCTGATGGAATAGTAGACCTATCTTTATGTAAAAAGTGACCCCTTATAACTTCTCCTGTCTTTATTGTTAAAAAGTAAAGTTCACTCACTCATAAAGTTCCTGCTCTCAAAAATATTTCCCTGAGGTTAACTATTGCTTTTTGTGACTTTTGTTATTCCAGGATACCTTTGATCTTCACCATTATGGTGTCTATATATTCTATTACATAATATTAACCACATATTATATATTCTATTATATGATAATAGTATGTTTTATGCTAATGTTTGGGCACAAGTGGAAGTAAATGGAAGCCCCTTCACCTGTAATCCAAAGAGAACAATAAAGCATTTCAAAGTCTAATTTTCCATCAAAGGCCCATATCCCAATGATCCAACTCCATTTCCAAAGGACACCTAAGCTCATTCATCTATACTCCTTTGACAGAGTCCCCCATCAACATACATTTATATACTACTAAGGTCAAATACATGCTACTTAGAATGACTCTGGCCAAGAATAAGTAAGTGAATTTACTGAATGATAGACAAAACTGCCACTGTCAGAATAAAAGAGTTGAGGATCAGATGACAGAAGGTTGTATGAAGAGAGTAACCAGAATTTCAAACTTCTAAGTAAAATTAATTGCCCTGAAATACATTCTATGGCTATTTGGGAACAAGTATTCACACATATGTTATTTTACCACAGGTTGGCTAGATTTCCTTCCAATTGCTGCTTTGTAACACTTGTGTACTTGTACAAATAATCTACTATTTTAGGGCCGTTATTACTGGAATTAAATATGAGTAAAGTATCTCCCTGATTTTAACTTGAAGATTTTCCTTTGGAATAAGGGAATAAGAGTGAGCTAAAAGTACCACTGCAGATTGAAATAAGTTCACCATTTTAGTTGGGATAGGGCTGAATTTAAAGTAAGTGGAAATCTCATACAAATTTATCCATAGCCATCAGCCATCATCTGAAGAGTAATGTAGCAAGCAGAAAAATAATTTTTTCACTGTGATTTCCACATAGTATCATTAACAAAATGGGAGAGCAAACCTTAAGGTTTCTCTAAATCATCTGCCTAATGCATGTTGATTAAATGCTTCCACATGCTTATTGTAAATCACTTATGTGTCTCACATTAAGACTTATTTCTTTGATACCCCAGTGGATTTATAATTAACACTTTATGAGAACAAACTGAAAGAAATATATGCCTCTAGTTGCTTTTACTCTAGGCACGCTGACAATAACTTAATCTTGCTGAATGTTGATAACACTCCTTATGCACAGCTATTATCCGTTTTTACCACAAGGATCTTAGTGTACTTCAAGACTTGCTATCATTTACATCACCAGTACTGGCTTTAGTATTTCCATATCCAATGATCTCCCAAATCATAGATTTGTTCCAGGCTCCACTCTGATGACCTGAATCCAATTCCAGTGGTCTGGCACCCCTGTAACCTCCATCCTTACCTGTAAGAAGTCTGCATGGAAGATGGATTCATAGAAACCAAACTGTTTATTATCTACTTTGATTTTTCATTTGTTCGGAGTGACTTCGTAGGTTGAAAAGGGCCTGATGGTGATTATATGGAGGTGCAGTTAAAGTCTCATAAAGCACAATTAGGATGTTTATTGTCTCAGTTCTGTCTTTTAAAATATCTCATAGATTTAACTCTTCATTTCTCAAAGATTCCTCTGAATCCGCTGCTTCTTAGTAAATTAATTATACGACTATAAACCAATAGCAGCTATTCAATGTTTTTTTTAAAATCATACAACCAGTATGAAATCTTACACACTGAAGTAACTCTAGAAATCTACTGTATTCCCTTAACTTTACAGATGGTGAAGCTGAGAACCAAGTGACCTCCCTCATGTTGTTAATTCATAACAGCCATGTGTCTGGAATCTGAGTCCAGTTTTTTCTCCAACTCATCACAATAATTTAACTACTTGTACATAGGTAGGCCAAGCCACTGTCAGACATTGTCACAAACAAGCACAATGTAAGAGAGATATTACCTTCATGTGTTTTACAGTAGATCAAAATCCTTGTTAAGTATTGAATTTGGGTAGAAAAATATAACAGGATAAACTATATGGAAAAATCCATATTTACTTTTAATCGGTATCAGCCAATTTTCTCGGATCCATTAGGCAGGCATATAAAGAAGACGACACCACTTAAACACAGACTTAGGAGTGGCACGTGAGAGTGTCAGGCAGTAATTCTCTACCAGCTCGATGCTTCCTTCTGAGATTGCATGTCAAAAGGTTAGAGTGAGTTTGTAGTCTCACTTGCTGCTGTAGGGAAACCTCCTATCTGAGAGTCAGGAAGAGTAGATTTCTGCTTCTTCCCTGGAAAGAATGTTTCAACTGTCAAGGTGCTTAATACCACGGAGTTGGATTTTGCTCTTAGATCTGAACATATTTAGGAAAAGCTGGCACACAGGATGTTTCAGCTCAGAGATAATGAATGAATAAATTAATCAACTTCTCCTTTCTGTAACAATTTGATCACAGGGAAGTACCTTCCAGAATGCTGTTAAAGACTGTATAACCAATTTTTTGTTTGTTTGTTATACTCAATAAAAGGATGGCTCACCAATGAGATGCAGAGCCTATAACGGACATGGAGAAGGATAAATGAGACATTATTTTTTAAAGATGGCAATTAAAAATTGTTCAGCCTTGTTTGTTTTTGCCCTTGTTTTTGTTGGTATGCTATTTTACCCAGGAAACTGGTAGGCAAAATATGTCTTTTAAACCTTTATCACATTAGAGCATGCATGAAACATCAGATATTCTAAGTAATGAAATTTTTCAGCTTACGTTATTCTGTGAATATAATAAACTCTACTATATTTTATGTACACTTGATAGTATAGTTATTCCCTTAGTTTTACCAAAAATCCTCAATCTAGAAACCAGACTGATTAGTAGGTAAATGTTTGCATATGTAAGAAGAGCTCTCATAAAAATGCAAATTTGAACTTTTCTCTGTTGCCTTTAAATATGGAGATATTACTAGAGAAACAGACATAAAATTCTCTCTTCACACCTCTCCACCATTATATAAGAACTGGCAACACTTTAAGGGGAAGTAACATTGATTGCAGAGGTAAGAGGTATTTCTGGGAACTAAAATTCTATATATTTAATGGTGATTTGTTGGGGAAAAAAAAGTTTGATAACATTTCTTGAAAGCAGGAATGAAAATTTTCATGATGAAAATGTGCACTTGAAAATGTCTCTGCTTTTTAGCCAGCAGAAGAAACAAAAGCAGACTTCCAAGAAGCATACGATGTATTCAAGGAAAGAAAAGGCCATGTGTTTGGAAGTGCCAAGTGATAATTTGGATACTTGGGATGTTACTATGCTTCTCAGTGTGGCTTCAGGAAAATCATGACATTTCCATGCTCCTACAGCTAATGTATTTTAATACGACGTACAAATATAAAAAGAAGTTTATAGCATCTTATCAAATAAGCATTAATAAAAGCTTACCACATAGCTATATTAAAAAGAAAAAAATTCTTGTTGTAATTTTTGATTAAAATTCTTATATGCATATATAGCTGGAGAGAAAGAGTGGGCAAACATATTACACAGAATAATTCACATTATTTTCAGAAAATGGCTTCTGATTCCCATTAATCTTGACTATCTACTTGTCGAGCAATTAATATGACAGAAAAAAATAACAGATGTTCTTTTACCAGTAACCTTCGGAAAGGAGACCCCTGTTTCTAGTATTTATAACCATTTAACACAGTCTATTAAGGCAACAGTAAGATTGCCCCAATCAGAGATTTCCAGTTTGCTCTTTGTGAATAAAACAAATATATAATCCAAATTTAACCTCACTTTCAAAGGCAAATAAGACGGTCTCCCGACATGTCTTGCCTATTTTAAAAAATTTTTATGATGGTAAATAAACCCTGGAAAATTCCTTCTTAGATTTTACCACCTGAAACTGCAGCTGTTGGCTGACACTATCAAAGCCTCACAACTCCAAACTCACGTGCAAACCTCATCAAGGGCAGACATTTCTAATTGATTCCAGAAGTATTTCTTTTGCTGAGATCAGGGGGCAAAGGAAGAATAATGAGCAGCTTTTTAGAGGGAATTGGGGGTTAGGGTGTTGAGGGGAGGAGGAGGGGAGCTTTTAAAATCTCGGGCTTGGCCAGAAATGCATAGCAATTTTACGGTCAATTGGCAAGAGCATCTGGAACCAGGCATTCTGGCCTCGTAGTTGATGGTAGTGAAACCAGCTTACAGGCAACAGCAAGCCCATAATGAGTCCCTGTCATGTACTAGTGGAAACCACGTTGACATTCTGCCAAATCTCCCTGCGCCTTTTTCTCAAGGTCAGGATTCCCCTTAGAGCTCTCGTCTAGTATGCGAAATCCTGTCTACCCATGGATCTTAACCTATTTTAGCCATTCTTAAAGGCAATGCAAAAAGAAAGACTAAAAATTATAAATTGCATGTGTTTAATTCCTTGCGTGCTGACAAGGCTTTATATCACAAAGCTGTGTTTGCTTTCATTTGGGGGATATATTTCAAACGCAGCGGGCCATCTTGTTAGTGCATGGAGTGTGTCGGATGCTCAGGTCATAAATCATAGCACAACGCGCGGCACACTCAGACTGGGGCAGGCAAAATGCGGGGCTCTTTATTATTTCAAACGTAGGACAGGTGATTATAAAAAGGGGCAGAGTTTCTTTTTTTAAATGCCAAGCAGAAAACCGAGGTGATGTGGAAACAATTTCTTATGAGTAAATGATGTTTACCTTAAGCTGCTGCTCGTAATTCACCATGCTGGCACAAGCGGATTAGACCCACAAATAAGTCAGATTAAAGCACATCCGTGAAAAATGTAGAGGGATAAGAGTCGACAGGATGGAAACTGGTTCAGTGGTCAGGAATCAGCCATGCAGAGAGCTAGATTTCTAACATTCCTGAATTTCTATTTTTATACAAACAATATAATTAATAGAGATTGTATCCATTTTGGACCTCACTCAAAATTACAAAGTTTGCAATGTTAAACTAAATTCAACATGTTTGCCCTTCTAGCTAAACCGCTCTTGGCAAGGAATCACTTCCTGTTTTCAAACAAGAACAGCCAAAACAAGGGGAAAAAAAAGACAAAGTAAACAAAAAAAGCAAAAACTAAACTGACAGAAATATATTTAAAATATTTTTTTAAAAACCCAGTATTTTTACTTTTCAAAGATTTATTTATTATAGGCAAAGCACAAGGGGAGGGCAGGAGAATCCCAAGCAGATTCTGTGCTCAGTGGAGCCTGATGTGGGGCCTGACCCCAAGACCCTGAGTTCATCACCTGAAGGGAAACCAAGTGTACAAGGTTTAACCGACTTGGCCACCCAGGCGCCCTCCACCAATGCTCAGTATTTTTAATCTAAAATTCTCCTTTACATTTCACCTATGTTTTGATGATTTCAGTATGAACTAATCAGAAATGTATAAAATTTGTGTTCTTTGTAATACATATAATAATAAAATGCAGAAAATGATGGTGAAAATCTCCTTCAACCTAAAGTATTTGCCAAAGCATTTTAGTGAATGCTATGCTCTTAGTGAATGCCCATGTAGGGGCTTTTCAAATAGTGGCAAGAGAGAAGAGATGGATAGGTACAGATATAAGATATATCTATATCTCTTAATTTCAACCATTTTAACAGGAAAAGATGATACATAGGAAACTATCATGTATTAACATTTTCTTGTATGTAGATTCAATATTTTAAAATCCTATACAACAGACAACACATTTCAGGTAATTTAGTGTGGAGATATATATATAAAATCTCCTGTAATTATATATGTGTGTGTGTGTGTGTGTGTGTGTGTATATATATATATATATATATATATAATGTATTTAACGAATAAAGCAGTATATATATATATATATATATATATGTATTTAAAGAAAAAACAGTACTATATTCTATTGCTTCATTTTGGTTACCACATATTTTGTTGTTCATAGCAAGAAAAAGTATTTTTAGAAGAGTAATAGGAAGTGACAGTATTTTTTTTAAAGGGCCACATATAAATCACCTCAAAGAGCCTACTTTCACCTATTACTTAGCCTGTTTCTCACCTAATACATTAGTTCTTTTCTTTTCTTTTCTTTCTTTTTTTAGAGATTTATTAATTTATTTTAGAGAGAGAGAGAACATGAGCGGAAGAGTCAGAGGGAGAGGGAGAGAGAATCCTAAGCAGACTCTGTGCTGAGGGGATGCAGGGCTTGATCTCATGACCCCAAGATCATGACCAGACTGGAAACCAAGAGTTGGATGCTTGAACAACTGCACCACTCAGATGCCCCTTCATTCGTTATTTCTATCCACTCTTATAGGATAGTACATGGTATGAACATAGGAGATATATGTGCATCATGAATGAGCTTACACACAAAAAGCTCTTTGCAAGAACTTGGAACAGAGTGAATATTTGTTAATTGTATGTGATGATAAATGCTGAAAAAATGATATCTTTAGATACTGAAAATACAAGGATGATAAGGGAGAGTAAAAGAACAAAAATATGTTAAAAGTGGCAATGACACTTAAATTGAGTTAAAGGTGAAGGAAAAAGTGACAAAGCTTTATTATATGAACACATGACAAAATCTCAAAGGAACTTTGCTTTAAAAACCCCTCAGTGTTTGTGTTATTTTATGCTATTCCATTAATTCTGCATTTTTTTTGCTAAAAATAAAAATTTCTTATCTCATATAAAATATATTCTCAGTAATATCATGTATTAGGGGAATTTAAATACATTCTGGCAGTTTTGCTATGCCATAGAGTAGATTTTTGGATAAACTTTAAATTTGAGTATTCTTCCTTACAAACGGATGGGAAAAATCCTGATGTATGTATTTAAAATTCAAATAGTCCATAAGTCTTGCTAAAGGAGCCATAATTGTGGAATAATCTTCAAATTATATGTTTGCATTATATTTTTCCATAATTATAACCTCGATTCATAGCCCTGCTCAGGAGTTATGTAGACATACTTGTCGTTAGAGGAGGAATTGTTGCTACATATACCTAGCACTATATAGAAAAAAGTTCGTGTTTATCTGAATTACTAATAATGAATAGTTTAATAGTGCCATCTTCATGTGTGGAGGTAGCATACTGTTATTTGGTATTACTCTGTGGAAATGAAATCCATTTGAGTTCAATCCCAGGGCAACGAGACAAACTACAAACTGGGAGAATGTGCTTTTAACAAATATAAACGAAAAAGGATTGGTATCTTCATATATAGAATTTTTAAAAACAGAAGAAGAAAATAACAACCAAACAGAAAAATGGTTAAATGACATGAAAAGCCTATCACAGGAAAGGAAATATGAATGGCCAATAAAGACGAAATAATGATTCACTTCAGCACTAAACAGGAAAATGGTAATTAGAAATACAATGAGATATTTAATCCCCAGATGAACAAAAGTTAACATAATTCTGGCTTTCGTGAGGGCATGTATACTCTGATAGTGGTAAATTTCATAACCACACTGGAAAACAACTTGACATTCTCTTAATGTAATTATGTACATTTCCTATAATCCAGCCATTCCACCCTTACTGTATAACCTAGAGAAACTACATAAATGCCATGTGCACTAAAAGATGTGTGCATGAATTTTCACTGCAGGACTATAAAAATAAAAGCTAGGAACAAACACTAGAGAATGGATATTTTAATATCGTTGTACAACAAAATACTTTATAGCAATAAAAGTGAATAAATTACAACTGCATGCAAGAAAAAGGATATGTTTTAGAAATAAAACATTCAGTAAATTAAAGGATCTAGAAGGAAACTATATATATAGTATGATACTATTTTATTGCACTAATTTTTAAAAATAAATCAAATATGACTTCATGATAAATTTAAGAATATATGAAAAAATAGCACTTGTGTAGAAAACACATGGAAATGATAAGCACTAAGTATAAAATAAGAGTTGTATCTGTGGGAGTGTGAAATAGAGAAGGATCACAAAGGTAGTAGATAACATATGTTAATAATACTTCACTGGCATTGTAACATAATAGTTTTAATTGAGTGGTTTTCATTTTATTATCTTTTAAAAATATTTTATATAATTTAGTATATAATAAATACTAGATGATAGAAAAATAATTATGAGTTGATATGAAGATAGGTTTTATTTAAAACAAATGTAACTACTATCCATGAACACAAACTTTGAGCAGTTGATAAAAAATATTTGAAGTGTGAATAATTTTAAAATAGACTATTGAGATGCTGTATGCCATGAATATTCATAGGTCAGTTTGTGTGTGTGTGTGTATGTGTGTGTGTGAGATTTTCCCCTTGAATCCAGAAGTACGTTTATGGCAGATTACCATATATTTCATGAAAAAAGTTAGGTGCAGTTTCTTTTTTGCATTCATAATGTGACCAAATGTAAAGCTGAAATGAATTGTCCGAGATGCCTTCAGACAAATATGTTTACATTCTGTGATATACTAATTATCATGAATCTAAATCATATAAAACCCAAATGTGGTAGGTTGCATAATGGCTATAATTTCATATATGCCTCTTTACAACTGACCTGACTAATCTTCATTCAAGAGATAGAGTCTCTTTCTCCACCTTTGAAAATTGGCTAGAGTGGTCATGTGCTGTGACCAATGGAAAGTGGCAGAAGTGACTTTTTTTAAGTTCCAGAGCCTTGGATTCAAGAAGTCTGGCCCACTGGAGAGTGAGAAGTCATGTGGAGGGGAAAATAAAGCTGTTCCTGCTACCAGCCAAAACTGAGTCCCTTCATGTGACCCACGTGACTGTCCAGCCCAGCTGACCCCTAACCTGACTATAGCCCAATAAGTGAGCCTAGGAGAAAGAAACAGTGGAACTACCATGTATTTGTGAGAAATAATAAATAAGCCATTGATTTGGGGTTGGTCTGTTGTGCAGAAACAGATAAACACCAAGGAAAGCTGAATTTTACCAAATACAGAAAATGAAGAATCCATGAACCATGAAGCTGCTAAGAACTGTTAAACCTTCCTTCACTTTCTGATTCAAGTATTTTTTTTTTTAGAGAGAGACAGCCAGCGAGAGAGGGAACACAAGCAGGGAGAGTGGGAGAGGAAGAAGCAAGCTTCCAACGGAGGAGCCTGACGTGGGGCTCGATCCCAGAACGCTGGGATCACACCCTGCGCTGAAGGCAAACGCTTAACGACTGAGCCACCCAGGCGCCCCTCTGATTCAAGTATTTTGACCAAATATTTAGATAACAAGGGACATCTGATTATACATACCTTGTTATATGAAACCAATAAATATTTAATTCAGCAAACTGTATAAGGTTAAAATCCCAGCAACTTCCTCTCCTCCATTTTGGTAACAGCTATGTAGCAGGTGCTGCCAGTGCTCCTTTAATATTTACTAAATAAATAAATAAATAAATAAATAAATAAATAAATGTTGAACAGTCTTACTGCTGTTGCTGCTGAGTGTTGCCTTCCTCTTCTGCACAGAAAACACCTGAGGTGGCAAACTGTTAACCTTGGTTAGTTGTTTCAAAAGATCTGCCCAGATAAGATACTAATGTGGAAAAGATAACTGATAAGAAAGCATACCAGTTAGATTCCAGAGTTGGACAACAAGCAGGATGTTTCCTAAAGGTTAACATGCATACTAACGATGGTACTTGATACGATTTCAGTCAGAACTCTGGAACAGGTTGCTAAGGATCCCTCCAAGGATATCCTCTTCAGATGCAGAGGGATTTTCTGCACTCCAAACTGATTCCCTTCCCAAGGTCTCCAAGATCTAAAGCACTACTCCCCATCACTTAGCAGGGACTTCTGGCACCCTGAAAGGAATGTGCCCTATACCCATTTCTTGGGGGACTCAAGTATATGTTTTTTTTTTTTTAGATTGTATTTATTTATTTGAAAGAGAAAGAGGTAGTACAAGCAGGGGGTGCAGCAGAGGGAAAGAGAGAAGCAGGCTCCCTGCTACGCAGGGAGCCCAATGTAGGGCTCTATCCCAGGACCCTAGGATCACGACCTGAGCTGAAAACAGATGCTTAATCGACTGAGCCATCCAGGTGCCCCCAAGTATATGTATCATCTGACACTGAATGTTTCTTCAAGGTCAATGTCCAGGACCAACAATCAGGGCCTGTGAGACAAAGAAGTACCTCTCTGTGAGTTTTCACGTTGTTTACTTCTCTTATTTATTTTTTTATTGATCATGTGATTTATTTTTTATTTTATTTTTAGTTTCAAGTTTTTATTTAAATTCCAGTTAGGTAATATGCAGTGTAACATCAGTTTCAGGTACAAAGAATTCTTTTTTTTTAACTTATCTTGATTTCACTTGTTTGTTTTGACCTTATTCAACTGAATCTTTGGGGATGTACACATTTAAAATAAAACAGGAGTTAGGATGGAAATGTGAATGCTAGAAGTGATTTTTGACAATCACCTTAAAGCTTCATATCTCTATATTGCTGAATAATCACACTTAATGCCATTTTTATAAGAATTTAATTTTCAGATATGACTTGTGAATCAGGTCTATTATTTTTACTAGTATTTTTATTTCAAAACTTATGACCTTTTAAATTGGGTATTCCTATTTCTGGGTATTTTTAATTTTATGGCTTTCTGTTACTGTAGTGAAAAATTTTCCATTTAAAATAAATGTATTTCAATTTTAAAAGATGAGATAATTAGAGAACAATATTGAGACAAATCAAAGTGGTCTGCAGATACATCGTAGTTGTTTTTTTTTTTCTTTTCTGTAGAAGTAGGTTTTTTCCCCAAGAAATGCCTAACTATGCCAATGAAAAAAGTTACACGATCTTTCTCATGACTCTATTAGAAATAAAGTAAGCTGCTGTATATTAGAGCCATAATTTTATTTATCCATATATACTTTTTATTAGCTTAACTTCCAAGATTGAGGAATGAGCCAGTAGTGGCAACTTAGTATGTCTGTGAATATTTCACTGAAGGCCTTATAGGTTATGGTAAAGGGTTTGGATTTTATTCTAAGTGACATCTAAAGCTATTTGGCAGTTTAAATTAAATTTGATCATGTTACACATATAAAAAATGTATTGGAAACTATCAAGAATAGAATACGGTGAATGAATATTTAGGAGTATACTGTAGCAGACCTAACAAGATATGCTGATGCTTTACATTAGGATGGTGACAATGGGGATGAGTTCTAAGACGTATCTTGGAGTAGAAGCCACAGAAGTTGCTGATTGGGTGGCAAAAGAGAAGGTAAAACAAGAATGATTCTTAGATTTATGAAATAAGTGAAAGTGTCTGTGGTGCCTATTTATTGAGATGTAAATCTACTGAGATGGAACAGGATATGTAGGAGAAAGCATTAAGAGCTCACATTTGGTTATGTAATTGTATGATGCGCCTACGTCATTCAAGAGAAGATCTTAAATAGGTAACAGAATGTGTGAGTTTACAGCTAGGTTAGAGTTCTGGTCTGGGGATCAAATTTGGGGAGTCATCATGTCCATGGTGTTCAAAGAAACAGAAACGGGTAAGGGTGGATAGAGAAGAAAGCAGGATCCAGGACCAGGCCCTAAAGAATGCCAATGTCGAACATAAATCAGTATTTTCACTTTTATTCTTAACCAATGTTTATTGAGTTTTCTATCACTTTTAACTAAGTGAATCCAGATTTAAAAAAAAAATGCCAACATTGACACATAACAGTAGCTAGACAATTCAAGGCATGATTCACAGTATAGCATGTTAAAGGCACAGGTTCCAGATTTTTGGGGTTTGAATCCTGTCTCTCCTACATACAGCACTGTGGCCCTGGGCAAATTACTTGTCAATTTCCTCATCTGTTAAACGTGCCATATAGTAGCATTTACATTATAAAGTCGTTATGAGTATTTAAATAAAAAATATTTACAAACCACTTAGAATACTACCTGTAGCATATGTAAACTAAAACTACCTATGATATTTATAGGTAAAAATTTAAATAAATGATACAGCCAAAAAGCTTATATATGGATATAGTTTAACTGAAGCTTCCTGATTATTTTAGTGATAAATCTATAAATAAAATGTCAACAACTAAACTCCTCATTTTGTTCCTTTCTTGCTAAGCTAAGCAGATGACATCATTATCTATGTAGAAATTTGAAAGAATCAATAAAAAAATTATGGGACTAATAAGTGATTAGGATAAGGTTGCAGAGTACAGGGTTAACATAAAAAGTCAATCACTCTCCTACATACCTGGAATGAACCAGGGGAATTTGAAATTTAAAAGTGCAATACCATTTACATTAAAACTAAAAAAAAAAAAAAAATAATCAAGCAATAAATCTTACAAAATACTGTATAAATAAAGTCTGTATGAGGAAAATTACAAAACTCTAAGAATGAAATAAAAAAAACTAAATAAATGGAGGAGGCGCCAGGGTGGCTCAGATGGTTAAGCATCCAACTCTTGATTTTGGTTCAGGTCACGATCTCAGTGTCTTAAGATTGAGCACGACGTGGGACTCCACGCTCAGCGGGAATCTGTTTGAGATTCTCTATTTCCTTCTCCCTCATCCCCCACCTCCCTGCACTCTCTCTCTCTCTCTCTCTAATAAATAATCTTAAAAAAACACTAAATAAATGGAGCGATACTCTGCATTCATGTATAGGAAAACTGAATATTGTCAAGATGTCTATTCTTCCATCTAGATTCAGTGCAATCACCATCAAAATCCCAGCAAGTTAATTTGTGATATTGACAAACTCATTCTAGTTTATATCAAAAGGCAAAAGGCCCAGAAGAGCCAACACAATATTGAAGGAGAAGGATAGTGTTGGTGGACAGACACTACCTGACTTTAAAGACTTGCTGAAAAACAACAATGATCAAGGCAGTGTGCTATCCATGGAAGAACAGGCAATTATATCAATGGAACAGAATAGAGAGGGAGGAAATCGACCCACATTAATATAGTCAACTATCTTTGACAAGGGAGCAAGGACATACAATGGAACAAAGATAGTCTTTTCAAAAATGGTGCCAAAAGAAACGGACATACACACACACACACAAATGAATCTGACAGACATACTCTTCACAAAAATTTACTCAAAATTTACTCAAAAATCACAGATTTAAATTTAAAAATGCAAAACTGTAAAACTCATAAAAGATAACATAGGAAAGAACATAGATGATCTGGGGTATAGCAGTGTTTTTCTAGATATAATACCAAAGACAAAATCCATCAAAGAAATAATGTTTAAGCTGAATTTTTAAAATTAAAAACTTCTGCTATGCAAAAGACAATGTCAAAAGAATGAGAAGACAAGCTACAGATTGGGAGAAAAGATTTCCTAAAGACACATCTGATGAAGGACAGTTAGCCAAAATATACAAAGAACTCTTAAAACTCAACGATATAAAAACAATGAAGCCTTTAAAAATGGGTCAAAGATCTTAACAGACACCTCACCAAAGAACACACACAGATGGCAAATAATCATACGAAAATATGCTCCACATCATATGTCAACAGGGAAATGCAGATTAAAACAATAAGATATCACTACACGCCGATCAGAATGGCCAAGGTCTGGAGCACTGTTAACACCAAATGCTGGTGAGAATATGAAGCAAAAGAAACTCTCATTCAGGGATGCAAAATGGTACAGCCATTTTGGAAGACAGTTTGGAGATTTCTTACAAAACTAAACATACTCTTACCATATGATCCAGCAACTGTGCTCCTTTGTATCCCTGCACAGCAACTGCACAGGGATATTTATAGCATTGTTATTTATAATTGCCAAAACTTGGAAGGAAACAAAATATCCTTTAGTAGGTGAATGCATAAATAAACTGTGGTACATCCAAACAATGGAAAATTGTTCAACACACACACACAAAAGAGCTATGAATCCATGAAAAGACATGAAGAAACTTTAAATGCATACTACTAAGTGAAAGAAGACAATCTGAAAATATTTCATACTGTCTTATTCCAAGTATATGACTAAAGGCAGAACTATGGACACAGTAAAAAGATCAGTGGTTGTCAGGGATTGAGGAGCACAGGGAGGATGACTAGGCAGAACACAGAGGAGTTTTTGGATAGTGGGAATACTCTGTCTGAGATCCTATCATAATGGATACTTGTTACTATACATTTGTCCAAAACATACATTTTCAACACCAATAGAGAACCGTAAGGTAAATTATGGACTTTGGGTGGCTCTGATAGTTTCGTCAGTTGTGACAAATGCACCACTCAGGTGGAGGATGTTGATAATGGAAGAGGCTATGCATGTGTGGGGGCAAGGGGTAGATGGGAAATCTCTACCTTCCCCTCGGTTTTGCTGGAAAACATAAATTGCTCTTAAAAAAATAGACTTAATTAAAAAAAAATCATGGTTTCTTGACATCATTTCAGTTACTTTACAGTGACACCTCATACAAATAGCAGCCCCGGGACTCTGAGCACAGCTGGTAGGAGCAGCTCCCATCCACATTGTGCTGCTCCCTGGCATTGCCAACAGCATTCAAGTGTTTTTAACTGAAGCTCTGACTTCTCTCTGGTTGTCCAGACATATCTTTTATATAATTCATCTTAACTCCTATTACAAAACTATGAACAGCTAAACCTGGCGGGGGGGAAAAAAAGAGAGACTTCACGATGTAGGATTAAAGGTAATATATGTTCACTAAAAAATGCAGTAATCACAAAGTAAAAAATTCAAGTCACAACACATAAACACAACCACTCATAAAATGTCGGTGTATTTTCTTCCCATCTACCTTCTCTGCATTGAATTGTTTTTGCAAAACAGATTAAGAACGCTATCAGCAAAAAGATAACTATGAAATCAATAAACACAATCCCATCAAATAAAATTGAACTTGGAGATCCACTACCACTTTCAACTTTTCCTTCCAGATTCTTCCCATCCTAGTTCATGGTAACTCCATTCTTTGATTTTCTCAGACTAGAACCATGGTAGTCGTTCTCGACTCTTTTTGTTTTTGGGTGTTTTGTCTTTTCTTTCATTTTCTCATCTGACCTGTGAGCAAAGCTTGCCTTTTCTACTTTAAAATTGCTTCCTGAACTTCCCACATTCTCTGGGACACTAACTTCTCTCACCTTCATGTTTACAGTAGTGTCCTAACTGGTGTCCTCACAACCTCTTCTTACCCCTCTTTCATTGTCCTCAACTCAGCCATCAAAGTGATCTTAAAATATAACTCAGTTCATACACATCCTCTGCTCCAACTCTCCAGGGTGGTCATTTTACCTGGAGTAAAATGGGTAATTACAATGACCAAAAGGGCCTGGCCTATGTGGTCTGTCCCCTGTTACTGCTCTGACAGTATTTTCTACCCCTTTCCCTTTTGCTTACTCAATTCCAAACACGTGTAGTGTTCATGTACATGATAGGCACACCCTGCCTTGGTACCTTTGCACTTATGTTGCTTTTACCTGCTCTTCCCCAGGAATCCACATGGTTTTTGCCCTCACATCAAGTCTTAACTGAAATGCCACCAGCCTTCCTTGGGAACCACGTTCTAAAAAATTTTGCCTCCTCCATCCCGGATTTATTTTTTAACGTGGTACTTATCATTACCTGTTAAGCCATGCATGTATACATATATAATTATTAGTCTAAGTTATGGTATGCATCCTCCCCAACTGTGGCAGACAGAAACTAGGGTGGACACATGATCCCCACCCTTGCCTTTTATGCCCTGTTAGCCTGTACAATCCCTTCCCCTGGAATATGGGTGAGGCCTATGACTTGCTTCTAGGCAACAGAATATGGCATAGATGAAGGGATTTTGCAGCTGTAATTAGGGTCCTAAATCAGTTGTTTTTCCTTTGATAAAACAGGAGATTATCTTGGAGGAGCCTAGCTTAATCAGCTAAAAGCTCTTGAGAAGAGGGGTTGAGCCCTTCTTGAAGTTCTCCTCGTGGCCTTGATGAAGTAAGCAGCCATGTTGAGGCTGCCCACGTGGCATGGACCTGAAGGCAGCCTCCAGCACCTGAGAGCAGCCTCCATTCAAAAGCCAGCAAAAAGCTGGGGCCCTAAGTCATACAGCTGTGAGGAAATGAGTTCTGTCAACAACATGAATGAGCTTGGAAGTGGATTTTTCCGTCGTTGAGCCTCCAGATGAGAACACAATCTGGCCAAGACTTACCTTAAATGCAGCCTCTTGAGACCCTGAAAGGAGTTTTGAGCAAAACTGTGCCTGACCTCCTGACCCACGGGAACTGTTAGATAATAAATATGTGTTGTTTTAAGCCACTAAATTTGTGGTAATTTGTTACACAGCAATCAAAAATTAATACACTGATTAAAAGCTAATCTCCACAAAGACAGGGCTTTTGCTCTGTTTTTACTGGAGCAGGTGTTCCAGTAAGTGTGGAATAAATGTTTCTGCCTGCCATCGAATGCATTAGGCAAGCTGGTTCTTATCTTCCATGGGCATTTATTTACCTCCTATCAGGATCCACACTTTGGGCTGTTGTTACTAGGCTCCTGTCATGGTCTCCCCTGCTTCTGGACTTTTCATTGTACTCTCCCTTAAGTCAGTGCTCTCCACCTTCCTCCCAAATTCTTCCTGTCTAAATTCTACCCAGCTCTTGTGAACCTCTTCAGCAGATACAAGCTGGCTTACCATTTAGGAGTAATGTGCTTCTCTTTTAATGACATAAACTAAAAACTTTAAATCAGATTTTAGAATATTTCTGTCTACATTTAAAGTCATTCTTCAAATTCCAAAAGCTCCTTAGGAATCAACTCAAATTATTTGGTCACTAATAAGCAGATATTTTCAGGTTCATATTTTCATTGCTTTAAATGCCCTAGTTTAAAAAAAAAACATTATTTTAAATGTGTGTGTGTGTAGTTTGTGTATGCACATGTGTTTATAATATACATGGATATAATTATTATGAATAATACTTATTACTTACATACCAGGTATTAATGCTAGGTTCTACTGACTCTATCTCCTTTAGTCCTTTTTTTTATTTTTATATTTTTTATTCTCCTTTATGCTGAGGGAACAAAGATAAGGGAGCTAAGCTGTGGTTATTTTAGATAACTTCCTGAAGACCACATAACCAATTGGCAGAGCTGGGAATGACACTTAGATTTGTGTGACTTCAAAGCCAATGCTTTCTACAGTACCTTAACTATCTTCTCAATTAAAAAACTATATGGTGGGGGAATGGGATAGACTGGTGATGAGTAGTAAGGAGGGCACGTATTGCATGGTGCACTGGGTGTTATACGCAACTAATGAAGCATCGAACTTTGCATCGGAATCCGGGGATGTACTGTATGGTGACTAACATAATATAATAATAATAAAAAAAAAACTGTATGAAACAAAATACACATAGGATCAAAATACCTGAAAACAAGTATTTCCCATTGTCTTATATACATGCATACTTATCAAAAATAGCTATTCATCTTTGATTTTGCTGTCTTCCCTTTCAAGGCTAATCAAGTTAGACATTTTTAAAGCTGCTACCGATAAAAGTAAATCAACCACAAGTTCACAGGCACATCTTAGAAAGAACAAATTACACTTGAGCTACTAGAAAAAAAAAATGTCTGTGCTGTATGTTAGTGAGAAATGAATGAATGAAAAAATGAAGGGACTATTTTTTTGTCAAATTTCCTGTGAATGAAGGGTGCCTGGGTGGCTCAGTCAGTTAAGCATCTGCCTTTGGCTGAGGTCATGATCCCAAGGTCCGGGGATCAAGCCCCACATCAGGCTGCCTGCTCATTTGGGAGCCTGCCTCTCCATCCCCTTCTGCTCCTCTCTCCTGCCCTCAAATAAATAAATAAATAAAGTCTTTAAAAAAATAAAAAATAGGGGTGCCTGGGTGCTGGGTTGGTTAAGCATCTGCCTTCAGCTCTGGTCATGATCTCAGGGTCCTGGGATTGAACCCCGAATTGGACTCCCACTCAGTGGAGAGTCTGCTTCTCCCTCTCCTCCCTGCTCATGTTCTCTCCGTTGCTATCTCTCTTTCTCTCTCAAATAAATAAATTAATTAAATCTTAAAAAAAATAAAGTTCAGAATCATAACATAGAAAACTGGATCAGTAAAGCCCCATCCTTTCTAATGCCCATCAACTTCCATGGAGTACCATTTCCATTGCCCTATCACCTCTATAAAACTATACACCCCTAGAGAAATTAGAGGACAATATTTGGCATCCACTGAAAGAGCATTTATTGGTATAACTTATTATATGGGGAGTCTGCTTCTCCCTCTCCCTCTGCCCCTCCTTCCTCTCACTCATGCTCTGTCTCATGCACTCTCTCTCTCACATAAATAAAATCTTTAAAAAAATAAAATAAATCGTAAAAAATTTAAAAAATTTCCTGTGAATGAAAAAGCAAGTGAAAAAAAAAAAGGTTGAGACACCCTGGGTGGCTCAGTCGGTTGAGTATGGGACTCTTAGTTTCAGCTTAGGTCATGGTCTTGGGGTCATGAGATCAAGTCCCATGTCAGGCTGACTGCTCAGCATGGAGTCTGCTTGAGATTCTCTCTCCCTCTCCCTCCGCACAGCACCCCACACTCACTCATGCTCTCTAAATAAATAAAATCTTTTTAAAGAAGTATATGAATTGGTGGTCAAAATATAAAGTGATCTAGCTAAAGAAATATGCAAGGGTATGGACTAACAACTGCACACACTAAATGAACAACTACGCATTTGTATAGCAGTTAATTCTATTTATAAATAGTCTGAGCACCACTCCCTTACCTCACATTTTTGTAGATAGAAGCTAAAGGGAATAAGTCTTCCACATACAGGTTACCAGATCAAATTTAAATTCTACTTTGTACTTCCAACTCAGAATTGTAATTACCTAAGAACTGTTTCACAATCTAAGTTAAAAAAAAAAATTAAGGTCAATTTTCCATTCTGTGTGTGATTGTGTGTATGTGTTTAAAGCTGTAAGTGTAGCCAGCAGTACATGTGTAGTGTAGAAGGATGGTTACCATGCAAATCTATGGCATCTGATTTACATAATGAAGCAGTACAACAGAAAAACTTCCAACCAGCCTTCTAGATAAATAGAGAAGAGTCACAGGGCTATAAGCTGATGTTGCCAATATATACAACATTAATTTATAAAAGAAGGGATTAACTGCTTCAATGACACTGATTCTAATGATAGCTTCAAAGAAAAATGATGAGAACATTGTGTCCTTATAATCGCCCCTGATTCCTATTGAATGTAGTCACTGAAGCCATTTATTAGGTTTCTATCCTCCGTATGTGGGGCAAACAATTAGTTCTATTAATAGCATGATAAATAGTAAAAATTTACATAAAGTTCTAATGTGAGGGAAACACAAATACAAAATTCACAATTAAGAATATAAGCACTGGTAACTAGTTTTTTTAAGTTTTGAATTTAAATTAAGAACATAAGAATAGATAGCTAGTAATTTACACTTCTTTTGAATTCTACAAAGAAGTAGAAGAAAAGACTGCTTCACAGGTAAATGTTGATATTAAAATACTTGCCCAGTCTACCGTATAGTTATTGATCTCCGGTCGGAAAAGACATGTTCAGTTTTACCAACGGAAATTCAATGGTTAATAATAATGATGATGATAATACTTTAAAAATAATAGCAGCAATATTTTTAATTATAATATAGAGTAGTGATAGTAATATGAATAAGGATATGAACTAAAATGTATCAGGTGCTTCCTATGTGCTGCCCTTTGTGCCACTAAATTTTTGCACCAAACCATGTATGTAGATAGTATTAACACACCATGTTAAGGAAATGTTTTATTGGCAGATCACAGTCAATGTTTACTCTCGAAGAATCAGCTGTCTTTGTGCCTAGGTGGACAGGAACAGGTTCTGGAAAGAGTAGGTGAGCAGCCTAAAAGATTTTGCCATTATGTCTTCTCTTCCTTGAATCATGAGCTAAAGATAATTCGGAGATAAGTTATTGAAGCCATTAGTCTTTTCAAAACATTTTTTGCAGTCAAATTGATAAGACCTATTTATTTATTTATTTATTTATTTATTTATTTTTTTGTCTTTACATTTTTCAAGTACTTTTGCTACACTGCAACTGTATTTTTTATCTAAATAACTCAAGGTGGATGAGTATTGCTATTATCACAAGGAAGAAAATGTTGCTAGATAATCAAGAGTTACAGTGTCAGACTGTCTGAGTTTGTATCCTGACTTATTCACTTATTAGTTATGTTAATTCAGACAAATTTTCAATCTCTCTGTAACTCAATTTTTTTATTACAAAATAATAATAGTAGCTACATCCCATTACACTGATATGAAGATTAAATGAAGTAATAGGAGTAAGGCATTTAGAATACAGTGAAATTTCAGTGCACATTAACTCTCATCAAACCTATTTCATAGGTAAACAACCTGAGGCACAGAGTCTAATGTCATAGAGTCAGCATTAGACTAAGAATTCATAATCATGACTTTTAGGTTCAACATTATTTGCTCCTCCATGCCAGTTGTTCCCAAACTTGACTTTTGGATTCTGACACAAACCAAAGAATTATTCCAACGGATCTTTCATTTCATATAAAATGATAATAATAATGACATCTAAGCATCTTGAGCATGTACTGTATGTTAAGCACTGTGCTTAAATCTCTTACAAAGATTCTCTTTTAATCCTCAAAATTCTATCAGATAGGCCTTATTACTTCATCCATTTATAGACAAGAAACACAAGTCAAATAATATTTAAGCTGACAAAAACTAGTAAGTTTCTGAGTTAGAAATAAAATTCGGGCAATGTGGCTTCAAAGGTCATCTTAGCCATTCACATTCACCAACTGACTAAAATAAGTAAATGGATAACATCTCACCACTAGAATTCATCAGGTCAAAAGTTGGACACACTACACTGTCCTCTACTATCCCATCATCAGAGAACCCCAAATGCAATGTGGTTCTATAATCCTCCATTTCCACTTGTTTATAACATGCCTACCTTAAAGAACAAATATTCTGTTTGCTTCTGGAGCATTTAAGATGAGCTATTATAGTATACCCAAAAGTAGATTCATTAAATGGAATTATCTTCTTTCATACCTTTAATTACAATATCTTCCCTCATTAGAGTATGAAAATGCTTTTCTTTGATTTTACTATTGTATATTTTTGGCATGTATATTTCCAAATTTTATTAAGTATGTGTAATTTATGCTTCTTCATTTTGTTTTGTTTAGGTTGTAATCTCAAGAAACAATATAAGTACCCATTATATAAACTTTATTTAGTGCCCATTTAAATGCAAAATGTATTTAGATTAGATGATAGCTAGTATCCTGATAATAACATTTTATGCCTCATTTCTTAAATTTACATGACTTTAAAAATAATAAATATGTTCAGGTGGTGTTGAGATTTCAAAGGTAGTAAAGAATATTAACTTAATGTTAAGAAAATCTTCCCCATATTTCTTTCTCCTAGTCACACAATTTGCCTTCCCATAAGCAACCATATATTAAATTTGTATTTATCTTTCCAGATATATTTACATATATATAATATATACATTTGTACATATAAATCTCTCCTCCCTCATTTTTAGACTCATATGCCTTGTATGATAGCACCAAATTGTTATCCAAAGAGTCTGTTTCAATTTACTAACATCACTAAATTATAAAAGTGCCTGTTTTAGTCTTTCCATTGACGCTGGTGGAATGTTTGCTTTTATGTTTCATGTTTAAATAAGGTTAAATATTGCATATTCTGGGCATGTTGGCAGGCTGCTCAGCACCAAAGTTAAGTGATGTAACCTTTAATTTAAAAGAATAAAACCATGTGCATTAAAAGTTCAGTGATGAGGATAAATTTTTTTTTAACCATTGTCTAAGATCGGAGATAATAAACATATACCCCCCAAATTTTGGAAGTTCTTGGAAGATACGTTTTAATCATTACAGAAGGTTAAATTATAACTTATAATTTTCAGTTGTAGAAAAATCTCAATGACATCAGTGGTTTTACTTCTATAGAATCATCTCTTGTGGGTAATTGATAAGACATTTTAATCAAATTTTTACCTTAAAAGCCTAAAAGGAAAAATCCCAAATGGAAGAGTCTCTGCCAAGAACTTTTTGTAATTTGTTTACATGCTGAAAACCAACTATGTGGCCTAATTTTTCTTTATTAACATCATGCAATATAAATCGTCCAACAATTCTATGAGGTTATAATATCAATCCAAATTTAAATACCAGAAAGCTGAAACTCAACAATATTAACTAGCTCCAGGTGACACAATTAAAACAATAATGTTAAGTAGGTGAATAGGTAGGTTTCCCACAAGTACGAGTCACGAAATAGACAAAAACATACTTAAATGAATGGATTAAATACACAATAGATGTATAATCCTACTATAGCCACCTAAAACCAATGTCTTACCTCTAAAGCAAATGACAAAGAAGGAATGAAAGGCTTCAGATGACCAAATCTATACAACATCAGGAATCCCAAGCAACGCACAGTTTCCAGAATAGCTGCCTTAGGTCTGAAATAAATGTCATTAACACGTATTAGCTTTAAATATGCTCTTTCTATGTTTACATGTTATAATAGATATAGTGATACACATTTCTTCTAATTTTCAAGAAATACACAGTATTTTTACATATTTGAAGAACATGTGTCTCTGAAGCTGTTTGAAAACAGCCATTAAACTAAGAAATAAAATGCATCTTTCAAAAGAAAATCTGTTCTTTAAAACAATGTATTGCCTAATCTGAGCTTTGGTGAGTTAGGGTGAAGCATACTTTCAGCTAATAAATAAAATACTAAACAACTAAATTTCTAGGATTTAAAGTAAACAAGACTCCTGTCACTCACTCAATACCTTTATACTTCATTCACATAAAAATGGCCTGTAAGGAGGACTAATACAGTTACTGCTCTAAAATCATGAATTGTTGATTTCTGAAACATTGGGAAAATGGTTAATATGTGATTATGTCTAAAATGGTAGGTGGCATAATTATAGACCTTTGTTAATTATTTTGGGATGAATATTTTTGTATATATGGTATTCTTAAAATTCAAATTCTAAAATAAGTTAAATAAGCATGTCTATGTATTTGAAACAGCATTGAATGTCATGTACAGGTGAGCATTTATAAATTATCTTGTAATAATAGGAATGAACAGCTACTTTATCAGCTTAAAAGAAGCTTCATATATATTCATCTAACATTTGTTGGATAAATATTTTTGTAACAGATAAGTAGTATTGTTATGACAGGTGAATTTTCTAATTTAAATATTCTTGAATTAATGTCATAATACAAATATATTATTTAGTTAATTTAGAATATAGAGGTATAAAGAGAATGTGTAGAAAATCTAAAGTAATATATTTAACTCAAATATTTCTTCTGCATTTACTAATTATGACTGTTTCTTTAAAATTGAATATGGCATTTTTATACAAAAAAGAACACTTTTTTTCAAGTACTTTAAACTCAGTCAAAACAGGGTAATATTTTCTGGTTTGTTTGCATTCAGGTAATGTGACTTATCTTTTTGTGAATGACGTATTAAAAATTTTCACCTCGTCAAATAATGCTACATAATTAGTATAAACTAGTTGTCTAAAAAATCAATATCTGGGTAATTTCGAACAGAAAAAAAAATTCTATTTTGAAACACAATTTTTATTAATTATGGTCTATGCTTTACATTTTAATATTTTATATTGTGAAATGAAATGCACATATAGAGAAATATATAAAATATAAGAAATATAAAAATATTTATTTTATATTATACAATTATAAATATAAATGTATTTATATAAATATATATTTACAAATATATATCTATATTTATAAATAAATACATAAATTTATATAAATAAATAATATCTAAAACAGAAATATGCATTGATGACTTTTAACAAATAAACAACCTTGTAACCACCACTCAGTATCAGCACCCCTAAAGATAATTCTTACCTCCTCAATATTTCCATCTTCCTTCTACCTGAGAAAGAATCACTACCCTTCTAGAGTAATCATATCCTTTGTCTCCTTTTTAAATTAACATTTTTACCACATTAGCATAAATTCTTAAAAATTACTGTATCTTTTTTTTTTTACTTTTTATAAATGGGATTATATTGTATGCAGTTTTTTGCACCTAGCATCTTCCATTTAGTGTTGTTAATGAGATACACCTATGATGTTGCATGTAGCAGCAGTTCATTCTTTTCACTCTTGTAGAGCGCTCCACTGTGTAAAATATACCAATATCCATGCATTCATTCACCTCGTAAAGGACTTTTGGATTGTTGGCAGCATTTGTTCATTATGAAAAATGCTGTCCGAACATTCTTTTACATGCCTTTGGACTCCAGGTAATATGATATATATGTTCAAATTTAGTAAAATTATCAATCTTTCAAATTAGATACCACAATATAAATTCTCCCTTCAGTGTGTGAGCATTTCATCAATAGGGACTGTCAATACTTTTAGTCAAAAGGTGTTTGCTACTCACAAAATTTGCAAATAGCATTTTCTATTTGAAGATTTTATTTTTTACTATCTTAATGAGAGTTAAGTATTGAAGAATTAATTTTCTTAAAGTTATTATAGTCTAATCAATTTTAGCTTTATGATTAGGGATTTTTGTGTACTATTTAATATTTTACCTACTCTAAGGTTATAGAGATATGTTACTATGCTATTTGCTGGAATCTATATTAGTTTTCCATTCACTTTTAAATCTATAAGCTCCTGACCCCAGAATTAACTCTTTATGATGTGAAATATTTGTCAAGTTTTTCTTATTCCTATGTGGAAATCCAATGTTTCCAAGACCATTTATTGAAAAGACAGCCTTCTCCCAAGCTCTGTAGGGATACCTTTGTCACAAATCAAGTGTATATATATATATATATATATATATATATATATATATATATATATA